>NW_013546910.1:0-58945 GCF_000711695.1 Tilletiaria anomala UBC 951 | reverse complement strand
GAATTACTAATTCCAGACAAGGGCCAATTGATTGCATTGCAATGCGCTGGGGACGGCCAACCACACAAAGGACAAAAACCGACGTCTCACTCAACAAGACTGCCATCCGAAGCTATCTACGATTCTCTCGGCCGAGAGAGGCTAGTTGCCAGCCTTGTGAGAGTCCGTCGTGTTGCTCCGCTCCGGGGGGTGGCCGCCACTCAGGCTGCCATGTGTACACCTATATCGTCGTCGTCCATCATCAGCGAGCGTGGGCCGAGACCTTAGATAGCCGGCCGGGGTTGCATGTGCGTCGCGAAGGTTGCACTCCTGAACAGCAGGGGAGTAGGAGCCTCCTACGCCTGGGATTGCTGCACCTTGGGCATTGCTCTGCCAATCTTCTCCATCTCACCTCACCTCACCTCCCAGCCAGACTCGGCACCCGCGTAGTGGAGCAATTCCGGCCCTCCGTCAACCTGACCTGCTCCTGTCCTAGCACCCTGCTACTCGCATTCGACCAAGGTTGCAGCCCGTCAGAAGCTGGCGTCTATAACAGCTTTGTGAAAGCTGGAAGGAGACACCTACCTCAAATGTCGCCCCCTGGCAAGAAACACCAACTGCGCGACCAGGCAACGCGGGCAGGATGGTGCACCTCCACACGACCGCCGCAAAATCGTGCGCCGAGTATCACAAGCGCACTCGCGTGCTCATTGAGCACGTTTGACTCCAAAACTGGAACCGAGTTGCAAACCCAAACTGCGCAAGCTCACGACGACAAGCCGCTCCAAAACGATGAAGCGTCACAAGCGCCAGGCGAGCAAAAGCTGACAAACGGAGGCCCACTTCACGGCGTCGAAAGCGGAAGCAAAGCGAAATCCTCGCAATCCAGCGTATTATTTAGCAAATCTGCTGCCAAATCTGCCTCGACCCCCGCCTCCACTTCAATCTCCCTCTCTGCCATTCAAGCAAGCAAGTACCTGTTCCCCTTGCCTCCAAGCTTTGTGCGCGGAGTGCTGCGAGTCAAGATCAAGCACAAGCTCGAAGAAGGGCGCGGATCCAATTGGATCTGGCACAAGGGCGCTATCCATCCCGGAAATCTACAGCCGGATGACGAGGAGCTGAAAAGCATTTGCGCTCGGTTTGGCTACCGCTGGAGTCGTGGCGCAGAGGTGGAAGCTGAAGGCGGCGAGAAAGAGGCTGCAGCTGAGGCGAATGGCGCTACGCAGACTCGTGGGAGCCAAGGCGCCGATGTACAAGGTGAACCCGCGCCGAGCAGGCTATACCTAATGGTGAGTCAATTCCTCTACATCTTGCCCCTCATTCGACTACTGACCAGACATTAACTGCTCTGCAGATGCTCGCCGACTCGCTCTTACCACTTCCACGCAACCAAATGTCGGGCGTCGTATCTCCTGCACTGCTTGCAACGACTGGAATCGTGCCGCTGTCTATCTTCAGCACGGGTCCGGATATCATCGGGCACTACTACGACTGCATCGTCGCGGCCAAGCGCGAAGTGATCATCATGACGAACTATTGGCAGGGTGGCAAGAACGTCAATACGATCGCTGACGCTCTATGTGAGCTCAGCCGCCGCGAGGCGCTGCGAAAGCAAAAGGGCATAAGTAAGACCACTCGGGAATTCGGGCATCAGATCGTTGTGAAAGTCATGTGGGATCGCGGACCGCGCACACTAGCCGACTTGTTCCGGCTACGTAAGGCGGTTCCTCCAAACATGTGGCGCGAGAATGGATTGCCGACGCCGCAGGAAATTCCGCATCTGCACATGGAGATCCTCAACTACCATCGGCCGCTTATGGGCACGTTCCACGCGAAGCTGCTGCTCGTCGACCGCCGCGTCGCGCTCGTCAACAGCAACAATATCCAAGACCGCCCGAACCTTGAGGCGTGTGTCCGCCTCGAGGGTGACATCGTCAATAGCATCTACGACCACGCGCTCATCAGCTGGGGCAACACCATGCTCCCGCCGTTGCCATGCCTCACGGAGCCCGCGACAGCCGCGCCGAGCAGCATGGCGTTCGCCGTCACTGATGCCAGTGCTGTAGGCAACGCGGCCGACGTGAGCAGGAAGGGCGCGGGTGCCGGTGTCGATGCGCCCCCCGAAGAGGTACAGGACGTCGGCGGGACGTTCTCGGTCGCTGCACAATGCACGAACCTCCAGCAGGGAGCGTCTGCATTGCAGGTGTTTCCGCCCCCTATCGTCGCGCCAGCCAGCTCGATCCACCACCTGCAGCCGCATGGCAGCAGCCAGCGGCAAGATGGTGTGGAAGGTAACAGCAGTGGCGGCCAGAATGACGCCCTGCGCGAGTCGGTGAATGATTTGGATGAGGGGATCGAGAGGATCTTGGCGCATCTGTCCGCGAGCAAAGCGGCGCTGCGCGAGCGTGCGCGTGACGCACGGCAGCGCCTCAAGAAGGACGACGAGGAGGCCGAGGACGAGAAGGAGCGGTTGTACGGGCGCCGGCAGTCGCTTGGCGATGTCGTCGACAGCGTCATGATGCGCAGGCGCAGCGGCGTCGCGGACGGCGAAGGCAAGGAGGCACACCAGCCTCAATCACAGCAGTCTTATCCGCAACAACAGCAGCAGGCTCACGCCGATGCCGTTGCCGACCATGGCGATCAACAGGAGTCAGCAGCGGTACCCCTGCCCGCAGAAGTGCAAGGCCTAGCTCATTCAAAGGATGGCTCGAGCAGGGAGAACGCAGAACATTTGGACGAGCATCAGCACCAGACCGCTCGCAGGGCTGGAGCACTCTGGGCGCAAAAAGTGCTTGGCGAGCGGTTCAAGGGCTTTGAGGGCCTCAACCTTTCAAGTCTGTCGCAACCACGTTCTCCTTTTGGCTCTTTCTCCTTCGGCCACTGGCATCAGGCGCAGCAGGTACACTCGAATGCGCAAGGGCACGGGTCGGCGGACGCGCCGCTGAGCCCAACTTCGCGTCGCCACTTTGCCGATATAGTCGAAGCGCTCATGAACAAGGAGGGCATACGACCGCCTGGCTGGGCTGAAGGTGCACTGGAAGTGTTCGGCCTCGGTGAGAGTTCCAGCAGGAATGTCGCATTTGAGGCACGCAAGGCCAGAAGGGAAGCAGCCCAGGCCAAGATCAAGGCTCTCAATATTCCCACTAGTGTCGTCGAAGAGGATGGCGGCGCCCTGATTCCAGCAACTACACAGCAGCATACCCCCACGTCATCTACGTCAGATGGCGAGACGACCGTCAATGTCTGTCCTGCGCAGGCAAAAGTGGAGAATGGACATGCTCTCGGCATCTCACAGCCGAGTACATCGCAACTTAGTCTCAAAGCGTTACCACAAGGTGCTGAGAGCAGCAGCGCGCGCTCTCAGCTCGGTATTGACGTTCTGCGTCCTGGCCTGCAGCGAGGCGACACGAACGCCTCGCGCAACGACAGCAGCTGTGGCATCCAGCAAGACGACTCGGGCGCTTCAGATCTTGAACATGATGTGCAGGAGCACGCGCCCGGCACTACAAGCTATCGTAGAGTGCATCAACGCACACTGTCGACGACGTCGAAGCAGAGCGCTGCTGAGCGACTGAACAAGATCACCGCTTCGCTGGACTTTGCGAACAATTCCAAGGTCAAGGGGGAGATCACTGCCGCCGCGCTCGAGGCGCTGCAGCAAGCTGGGAAGGACCGCAATGTAAGGCCCGCATCTCTCCTGTCAGCCCTTGCGAATGGCGGAGAAGACGGAGACGATCTGCTCGGTTTTGCGCCGTACATCTTCCATAAGCCTCATGCCCCGGTACCGATCGCGATGGTCAACCGTCGACCGCATGGCACGCCGGGCCACTCGGACATCCGCAATCCTCAGGACGCAGCTTGGCTTGCGGGCTTCCGGTACGCACAGAAGCACGTGTTTATTCAAAGCCCGACGCTCAACGCATCGCCGATCAAGGCGGCCGTGCTGGCATGCGTTAAAAGGCACGTGCGTGTCGAGCTTTGGCTCGATCTTGGATTCAACGATAAGAGCGAGAGCATGCCTTTCCAGGGCGGCACGAACGAGCAGGTTGTCACTGCGCTCTACAGACAACTGCGCAAGGAGGGGAAGGGAAACGAAAAGTTCCTAGAAGTATATTGGTACACTGGCAAGGACATGACGCGGCCGCTGAATGCAGTGCGGAAGCAGCGCAATTGGTACGTGCCGACCCAAGATAGCCCAGCATAAACGGCTGGCAATCAACCTACTGACGTTCGTTACTACGCTCGCTTGTAGTCATGTCAAATTTGCTGCTTACGACGGGCAGGTCGGCATCATCGGTTCCGGGAACCAGGACACCCAGTCGTGGTTCCACAGTCAGGAGTAAGTGCCTCGAACTCTGTTACGTCGGCTTTGCTCTATCTGACAAATCTCTCTTCCTGTCTCTGCCTACACGCAGATGCAACGTCATGGTAGACTCTGCTCAGATCGTCTCAGAATGGATGGACGCACTGCGGAGATGCCAGAGCACACACATTTACGGTAAAGTGGACCAAAGGGATGGCATCTGGAGAGGGGCGACGGGAAGGGAGGTCGCAGATACCGGCAAGGAGAGCTAAGGCGATGCTTCTCCCAACATTCGTTGCTTAATCACTACGTTCTCATCGCATCATGCAAACAACCCGTACAATCCTTTTTACTCGCTGCCATGCTCGCATCATTTTCACTTATTTCGCAATACATCCATCACCCTTTCTCCTGGTCCACTTGCGCGTTTCGTAGCGCTGTTTCTCCTTTTTTTCGTGGAACAAACATCGTAAAAGGAAATGCTTTCATGCTTTTCATAGTCCAGGCTATACAGTATCATCACTACAAGTCTCTGGGGCCTGGCCAGCCGGTGAAAAAGCAGTGAAGGATGCTGCATCTTTTCTTGCGAAGGTCTTCCCTCTGAGAGGAGAAGTCCCGGGGATCTGTCTCTTCGAGAACGAGGGCTGCATTTACGGCGAGGAAAGGCAATAGACTGGAATAGGGATACATGCCTCGCCGCCGGTGGCAGCATGAAGCTCATGTCGTGACTACGTGACCAACGTCGTGACCCACGCCGATTCGTATCCTGATGGCATCTTCCTTCACTGCGTTTGCGGCAAACAGAGAGATGGGCTCAAGTCTGCCCGGTACGAGCTACGCAATAGATACCTAAGCTGCAGCAAACGCTCTACTCGGTTGCTTGCCTGCGTAATCCCATCAGCAAGTCGTTAGAGAGACTTTGCACAGCAGTAGCATATATTGTTCGCGTTCTCATTAACCACAGCGAACAACGTGTGCTCAATCCGGTGCATGAATGTGCCACGGAAGACAGCGTGGCCTTCAAATAGATGAAGCTGCGAAATGGAAGACAAATGAAGTTGTTGTAGCTATAGTAGGGTGCCTGACTTCGTAAGTTGAAATTGGTCACATCCGACAAAAGTTGCGATGAGTTTCGCTTATGGCACACGCCCACACGAGGGCACAAACTCACGATCTCGATCCGCACCGTGCACGGAACTTAAAGCTACAAGGTATGCTGCGTCAGTCGATCACTTCGTGTGCGTTGGACGCCTTGCGAGTGATGCAACGTACACTCCTCAAGCCATCGTGAAAGCTCGATGGGAGCAAAGCATCATCGCCTGAAAGGGGAAGCGCTTGAGCAAGTCTGGACAATATTGCGGAGCCGATGTGATCCGTGAGATCAGGCTATCTGCCTCGCCGATTGGAGTGCGACAACAACTGAAGAATGCCATTGGGCGACGCTTTGAATCATGGTAGATTAGATATCATGCTCGACACGATTGCTGAGGGCGGTCAACCGAGCACCAACAGGAAAGTGCCGGCTCAAAATTATGGACCACCTACAATCAAGTCCAATCTGCGCAGCGCAGGCGTTCCTCGCAGCGGTACAATGAGGGCTAGCGGGAGCCCAAGAACGCCCAGCGAAAAGGAACGCTTGCGCCCGGGAAAGACGGCGATGGGCTACAGCGCAGCCCATCCTGATCTCATCCGGCCTCCCTCGGGCTCGCATCGCCACCGTGCTCGCCATCATGCGAAGCGCGTCCCATTCGATGGACAGTGCCGCTTTTGCAAACAGTCGCAGCTCAAAGGTTGGTTCTGTCAGGACTGTCTATCCAAGCGCATCGATGATCATCTTGAAGATCGCAGAAGGATTGGAGAGAAGAGGGTCAAAGGTGCAGGGAAAGTTAAGGCGCTGCTCGGACCAACGAGCAGCGTGGCTGATCTGATGAACGATATCAATAAGGGCGGCAGAGCAGCCAATGACTTTTCGCATCTAAATCCCTTCTCTGATGGTGACTCAAGCACACCAAGAGACGGCTTGGATACTGTAACCACCGTCGGCCACATCTACAGGAGCGCGCGTGCCTGGCAGTCGATGCTACAGGATAGCCTGCAACGGCTTAAGCATGATTCGAACCAGTCAAGTAGTGATGTCTCGGCTCTCAAGCAAGCACTCAAGCGCCGCAAGAGAGAGCTTGCACACCGCAGACAGAATCTCGCTGCTGCGCAGCAGCTCGAGCTCCAGCAACAAGAGCACAATGATGTATTGACCAAGAGCCCGGGCGCTTGGCCAGTCCAGCTTGGCTCGAATGAAATGGATAACCGGGAGTATCCAGGCATATTAGCAAGAGTTGCGCGAGTAAAGCACAAGATTGAGGAGCTGCGCGCAATTCAGGACCGTCTCGCATCGGACCTATCAGTGTGAGACCTTTGACATTATAGAGCGGACTTTGATCTTTTGCTAATACGCCGCCTGCTGTGCTTGACAGCACGCGAAAGCTCCTCGTCGTCGAGACTCTTGGTCTCTTCAACATCCAGCCTCCTGCTGGGACGCTTGCCAAGGAAGGTAGGGTTTCTGGCCTGATCGCTCTGAGGGCTCAGCAGGCGTTTGCTACCGCAGCAGCACACACTTTGCGGGGAAAGGAGACGTCAAGAACTACAATCAGCCCAACAGCGAGCGATTGGACTATCCTTGGCGTCGTCTTGCCGCAGCCGCACTCCATACATCGTTTCGCCCTGGACGATATCAATGGGGCCGTGTCACACGCAACAGCGCTGCTTCAACTACTCAGCTCCTACCTCGGCGTAATGCTTCCGTTCCAACCCTCTTACAGCAGCAGGGACGTTTGCGCTGTCATTCAGCCAAGCGAGTACTGGGCCGGCTCAGGCATTGAAGCTGGTAAGCATCTTCTTCAGCTTGAAGAGAGCGCATACCAAGCACTGCTTCCCAAGCAGGATACTCCTACGGCTAACGTGGGTCACAGTGCGTTAGACATGGCTGCGTCTGCTTTTGAAGGGGCGAAGAGCTTCATTCATATCAGCAGCGGCTACTTTCCCGGTAGCGCTTCCATTATTTCATCCAAGTCTCCTGATGCGCAGACTGGTTGCAGAGGGGCTGACAGCGACGAGGAAGACACAGCAGTTGCAAAGGATCAGCTGCAGACGTCTGATGTTAGCCGAGAGAAGCGCAAGTCTCGAAAAGTGGACCTTGCCAGAGCGGTCAAGAGCTTTCGTTCTGCGTTGGTAATGTTGGCGTACGATGCCGCATATTTGGCCGAGACGCAAGGCGCTCTCCTATCTCTTGATATATATGATGGAGTGTCAAGCAATGCCATCGTGCCCTCTGCGGTGGCGGTACCGCTGCGCATCCTTCGCCACCTTAGCAGCAGCAAAATGCTTGGTCACAGGTCCCATGAAGCCACTGATGCGGCATCCAATATCCGCACCTTTGACTTTGCGCGGTTGGATTTCATGTCGCTCTACTCATTCTTGGTGCCCTCAGAGAGCAGGGAAAGCAAGGCGAAAAAGGAGGAGATCTTGATGGAGGGTAGCTACGTGGACGCCAAGTGGGATGCGGCTTCTGTCATTCTTCGGGACAAGAACAAGGACAAGAGCAAAGGCAAGAGCAAGAGCAAGAGCAGCGGTAGTGGGGCGCCTGCGATTACAACAACGATGGGTGATACATCGAGCATGAAGAGCAATAAGAGCAGCAGTAGCAAGCCGTCTGTTTCTGGCCGACAGGAGAACGTGCAGCCTGCTGCTGCCGCTGGCCAGTCCAATCTCGATTTTTTACGTAAAAAGGGAGAATTACTAGCGTCATCTAGAGCTGATGGCGATCAGATCAAGACCAGAGACAAAGGAAAAGCGATCGAAATCAAAGTGGATGGGAAGAAGCTGTTAGCTGAAGTGCCTGTAAGGGATGCGGTGAAGAAAGTGCAAAATGAGAAGGGCGCTTCGCCGGTGACGCCAAATGCACCGAGGGGCACGGTCGTGTTCAATGGCAAGCCATTGAGCTGAAAAGGGGGCTACAGCAATGCTCTGGGGTATCCAGAGTTTGCATTTCCATTGCTTTCTGTATTATTGTATTGGTACCAGCTCCTTAACGCCCACCTTGCGCGCCTCCTCATTGAGCCCCTCAATCTCGGCTTGTACCCATGGGATCCCTTCCCTCCTGCGCTTCTGTGCCGTAACGATTTCAATTTCACCAGGGAAGAAGATCCGATCGACGCCAGGTCTTCTAGTCGAGCCTGTCACGCGATCGTAAAGCGTCTGCATGCGCTGCCGGAACTCGTCTGCGCTGACGAAGAGATCCGGCTTGATAGCCATGATGAAGTGGCCCACGTCCGCCGGCTTGGTCGGGTGGTACGGATTAGTAACTCCGCCTGCAAAGGCAGAGCCGGACAGGACACCGCTGAAGATATCCATCATTATCGCGAGCGCGCTGCCCTTGGGGCCGCCCATTGGCAGCATGACGCCTTCAAGTGCGGCGGCCGGATCGTCCGTCGCGTTGCCGTGCGCGTCGAGCGCCCAGTCCAGCGGGATCTTCTCTCCGCGCCGTTTCGCCTTATATATCTTACCACGCGCCGCAATGCTTGGTGCCATGTCAAGCACAAAGTGCGGTGCGCACCCATTTTGTGGATCTGTCCCGCCGCTGCTAGACGGCGCACCGCATGCAATTGGCGAGACGCCCATCAGCTTCTCCGTGCCACCGAAAACGGGCAAAGCAGGCGAGGAGTTGGTGAAGACGAGGCTGAGCATTCCGGCTTCGCATGCCCGCAGGACGTAAGCGGCGGACATGCCAAAGTGGTTCGAGTGCTTGACGGAGCACATACTGATGCCGAACGTCTGGGCGGCGGAAATGCAGAAGTCCATCGCTTTCATTGCTGCCACGCTTCCAAAACCTGGAAGCGAAATAAGTTTGTTCAGCGAAATTCATACGTTGCTTAAATGGGTGCTCTGAGTGGCGATGGGCACTCGCCGTTTTTCGCATCCAGTTGTCCTACAACTGGCGTGATCTGAGTCAGCTGCATCTGCGCTTTTGGATCGAGCACGCCCTTCCGCACTCGCTCCATGTACGACGGTATGCGGTTGGCGCCGTGCGTGTCAACGCCGCGCAGGTCCGCATCAACTAGAGATTCGGCCACGACGGCCGCGTCGTCTGCGGATACGCCGTTGCCGCGCAGGATCTCTGTCACGAAGCGAAGCGCTTCGGCGTGCGAGATGTGAACAAACTTCTCCGATGCCGCTAAAGCGGTGCATGTTGGGGTCGACATGATGCGGCGCCGTGTGAGCTGCTGGAGGGGGTGTGACAGTTGGCCCAAGGTTGGAAGCAGCTGTCTGCACTCGAAAGCCTTCACTGTATCCAGAGCGCAATCTTGCTTGAGACGCCTTCACAGCTTGAGATTCAAGGAAATGTATGCTCCTTCCCCAAGGATCGTCAGCGTGTTGGGGGCGTCCCGAAGGGCAAACATCTGCCTTATGGACTTCGGACCGGTCATCGGCCGGCCTACGGGCCGAGATGGGATAAGATCGATTAGATAGCGTGCGCATAACCCTACTTTGGCTTTCCCCGATGTGCAGCATGTAGTCACACAGTTACTGACTGAACTCACGCACAATCATTTCTCATCTTCGCCGAATCAACATCTCGAACACAGACGTTTTTGCATCCAGCGTGGTATGCACCATGTACATGGGCCAAACCAGGGTTAGTGAATAATGGCGAGTCGAATGTCTCTCTGCTGATAGCCCGTGCGCCAGAGCGGATCCAACCAGGGTCGACTCGCTCTTCTGTTGGGTGCTCCCAAACCTCACATCTTCGGAACGCCCGACGCTGAAGGGACGCTCCCGAACACTCACTGCCCTCGGTTCCGGTCTTGGGAACATCTCAATCTTTAGACTACGTCCTCACGCACTTGACAGACAATGATTCTTCCAGAAGTCAAGCGCATCGCCAAGACATGGGATACCATCGGGGCTAAACATGAGGAGCGACAGGCGCGATATCAGCCTCGACACAAGGAAGCGGGCGCGTTGAATGAACCCTCATCCTCATCGTCGTTAGGGCGTGTCACCGATACAGACTCCTCGCTGGATGGTTGTATAATAAAAGGGGACTCATCTAGAGGCAGTGCCGTCATCTATACTCCCGTACTCGGGCAATCACAACTAGTACCGCCGCCGCCGAGCAAGCTCATTTGCATCGGCCGCAGCTACGACTACAACTTCCCGGATGCCAAGCGGCCTAAGGCGCGCCCTGAGCCGCTGCTGTTCCTCATGCCTCCAACCTCTGCGATAGTAAACGGTGGGAAAGCATTACTCCCGTCGTGTCCGCGCGACCCGGACAAAATTTGTATGGGATGGTATGAGGTCGAGCTGTGTGCTGTCATTGGAAAGCAGACAAAAGATGTTACTGTTTCACAAGCGAGTGATTGCATAGCGGGATACGGTGAGACTCAACTCTTTTGAAATGAGAAGAGAAAGTGGAGTAGCTGAATTATATTAAGCTCGCAGTGCTTGGAATTGAACTTGCCCTAAAAGAAGTATTGGATGATGCCAAGCAACGAGGGCTACCATGGACCACCTCGAAAGCGATTGACGGCTTCGCGCCGCTCAGCGGATTTGTGCCGCTGGATGACGTTCCGGACCCGGCAAATGTGGAGCTCAGCCTAAAGGTATGTTGTCGAAGTGCCACAGATCCTTTTCATGCAAACTCGCTGACGCGCCTCTTGTCTTGTGTACACAGCTGAACGACAAGACAGTCATAAGTGGCAACACATCGTCTATGGTGTACAGCATCGCCGAGCTCGTAGCATATGCATCTAGCATTATGACGCTCGTACCCGGTGATATCATCATGACTGGCTCTCCCGCCAGCCCTGGGCCATTTTACGTCGGCGACACGCTCTGTGCGACGATGCGGACACAGCGAATAGACAGAAGCATTCAGGATCAGGATCGGTACGAGGGCCAAGGAAAGACGCAAAGCTCAGATGACGAACGCAAACATGTGGAAGAGTGGAAGCAGGTCGCGAGTGTTCAGGTAAAAGTAGGGGCAAAAGCACCGCGGCAAGCACAGCTTGTGTCAAATACGGAAGATGGGAAGCACAATGTGGAGTTGTGGCTACAGCGCATATCGTGAATGTAATTGCTAATGGTGATGCCTGCTCCCGGTTTCTGTGAAGTATATTGCCTATCATGATCGGAAACCATGCGACCGTTCCCTTTGGACAAGGGTGTGTCGCAGTCTATTTGAGGGGGATATGTGGTAGGTGTACGATACAGCGCACGAAAATGCAAGAACTCAATATTCGACAATTTGGTGATGTAGCTTACACCAGAAATCATCCCCCGTCCGCAGCGCTGTACAGTTATCCAAGCGAGGGAAGCTCTGTTCGACTTAAACATCGATCACGCGGTGGGAGTGAAGCAAACGCACGCCATCGAATCGAGCATGGATATTCGAATAGATTCCACACATTTAGGCACGTTAGACGGCAGGACGTAAGGAAGCCCCGTTGATCGGCTGTTTCGGGCCTTGGACATACAGGTCATAAAGTCCCAAGCTGTGTCACCTCTCACCAGATATCTGCCTTCGATGAATTCATTCCGACGCCTCTTCTCGTGCCCTCCCCTTGATCATCTGCCTGCGCATGAGCTCCTTGAATCCGGACGAGCGATCAACGAGCCTAAGAAGGGTGCACATGCACCAGTACAGAATGGCCGAGTAGAGCGGGTAATGATGCTCCCACCCTCTAGCGTCCATCCTCGAGCGCGAAGCAATGACCGCGGGATAGGCGTATCCTCGCATTTCTTCCTCATACGCACCGATTGCCGCCTTGACAAGCTTGCGTCGCTCGGGCCCGACGACCGGCGTGTCGATATCGCACTTGAGCTCGGACGAGAGAGCGACAAGCTTGTTGCACAGCTGCAACGCGTCCTTGAGCGCCGTATTGGCGCCGATGCCCTTCCCTGGCGCCATGGTGTGTACCGCGTCACCAAGCAACGCCACGCCGTGATCAGATGGTTCCCAGCCTGCCTTGCGCGGCTCGCTCGTTTTGATGCGAATTGAGAAAGCGGAGGACGGGTCAGAGAGCTCGATCAGGCGCAGCATGCCTTCGGACCATCCTTGTTGCTTTATCAGGTCCTTTGCAGCGTCCATCACGCCTTTCCCTTTGCGCTGGTCAATATCCGCTTGAAACTTGTCTTCCGATCCCCATAACGCCCAATGCGCCCAGCTTTGCATGGACGGTTCACACCGATCCAGCAGGTCCTTAAAGTTGTCGCGCTCAGCTGCGTCGAGTTGGGATGCGTCCCGAAAGGCCATGGAGTGGAGGCTGCCGCCCACGCCATTTTTGCCGACTAGAATGGTCACTGCACGCTGACACTCTTCCGGCAGATCCGGTGCATTGCTCTTTCCCTTGTCGGAAAGGACAGATAACGGGAACTTGGCTGCCAGCGCGATTATGCCCGTCTCGAAGACTTTCTCGTCAGGCAGCAGTTGCTTCCGCACTGATGACCTTGAGCCGTCTGCACCGATCAGTATGTCACCGTCATAGCTAGTGCCATCAGCGAAATGAGCTGTCACTGTGCAATTACCACCGTCGTGCAGCTCGTACCGGACGAATTGCTTGTTGAGCAGCAACGAATCACCGAGGCCGGTGAAGAGGACCTGTCGCAAGTTCATGCGCGACACGCTATGCTCTTGATCAACCGGCAGTTGTGCGTCATGCTTCTTTACTGAGTCCTCTGGAACTGAGCTTATGTTCATTGCAAGCAATCGGTCCAGATGCTGGTCGAGCATTACGAAGTGCTTCGGTGGAAGCGCCGACGTATGCAGAAACATTTTGAACAGGTCCTCCGGGAGAAGCTGCTGCAGTGCATGGGCACCTTGCGGGCTGATGCCCACTCGATACCCGTGCAGCCCAGAATGAGGGTGCTCTTCGCGCTCGAATACCTTGACGTCGACTGGGGCTCCGGACCGTTGGAGCCCGTGCGCAAGGCTTGCTCCGCCCACGCCACCCCCAATGATCAGCACACGAAGTGGCTGCATGTCGACAGATAGATGCGAACCGATCCTTCTGATAATGTTTAGCCGAACAATGGCCAGATCGGCTGGCTGTGGAGCCGATGATTCAATCAAGTCGTTGGATGTATCGAAACGGAGCGTGCACGGCGTCAGGAGCGCGGGGCCAAACAATTTTGTGAGACGAAGTCGACTTGCACAATTCCGCTGGTTGCATGGTGTGACAGGATGGCTTCCTTCAACATTCAAGTATGTATGTATTGGTACGTCTGACGAGCCTTTATGATACAAGTACCGATATGAGATAGCCAGGATCTTCGATGCGCGATCATTGCTGGAGGTGCTGATATTGATTGAGAGAATTGGTACTAGGAATGTCGCAGACAAAACAACGGAACGGGATCACGGTCGTAACGAAAACATTGGAGTCTCTTGGTCGGAAAGGCATGAAGCTGCGGATGGTGGTGTTTAGGACCCACGAAGGCAACGGGGAGCGGAATTAGCTCAATTCGAGGCGGTAAGGGCGTACTCCGATGAACCAGGCAATCAGCCATCAATGCTGGGCCGCCTGACACTTCTTGGGAATCTTGAACCCGTCTGTACGGACCCCGCCGCCCCACGGTGTTTGTAGCTCGATCTTGCTGTCCGTGCCGAGGCCCCGTTTGGCAAAGGCGGTCCAGATGACGCAAGTATTGTTCCCGTTGGTGAGCTATAATGGGTGTAACAAAAAAAAATGTGATGATCAGCACAGTATCCTTGACCACGCGTCCGACCCCTGCCGCACACCGCATCCGACCCTATAAGGCGCAGCAGCAGCAACTCACATTTTCGTCAGCCTGCAAGATGGCGTCGCGCATGTCGTGGAAACCAGGCCTGCAAGGCTGCAGCTTCATGCCATCCATGAGGAGCTGGACGGCGAGCGAGTTGCCGTGCCTGGGGATGCGGCGGGTGCTCGTGCGCTGCTTGGGCGTCTCGTCCTCGCGCAGGAAGAACGCATCGGCATCGGCCTGCGTCGCGTTGGGCAGCGGGACAAACAGGTCTGGCGTGAAGCCGTGCTTGAGGATCAGGCCCTCGACCAGCTCGTTGACCATGCCGGCCCAGACCTCGCCGATGGCGTGCACGGAGAAGCCGTAGCCGGGCTTGTCGAGGTCCGAGTAGAGCTCCTTGTCGACAGTCATGTTGGTGCTGTACGGGTACTTGCGGATGCCGCCTTTGGTGTGCGAGGCCCACTCGCCCATAGTCCAGTCATGTGCCTTCGCGTGCTTGCGGCGGATGATAGTCGCAAATGCGTCACCCTGGCCCTCGCCAAAGCCACCGGCCTCACCCCATCCCAAGCAGCCGCTGTTCGCTGGGCCACCGGTCACTTGTGGAGCGAGTGAAAGTTAAGGGGGGAGGGGGAGAGAGGCAGTAGGGGTTAAGCAGAGTGTACGGGTAAGTTTGATCACATGCATACCAGCATGCTCCCAAAGTTCATGTGATCGCGTTTTGCCACTCACATCGCGTCGAGAGACCGTGTGAGTATTCGTGGATGACGATGCCCTCTTCAAAGTCGCCGTCGCGCTGCGGCGTGCTGCTCCACTTGTACATGCGCATGCGCGGCTTGCGACCATCCGGGGGCGTCATAAAGTCTGCGTTGTTCATGCCGGCGCCATCCTGCGAGAAAGCGATGACGGGGTCGTTGCCTGCGCCGCCGCGACCAAAGTTATCTGCCTGGAAGTTGCCGGAGAGCTCGTCAAAACCATAGCCCCAGAGGAAGTCGTGGTACTTGTTGCACAGGTAGAACAATTGTGTCGTGCTCGCATCACTGTATACGCTCGGATCCAGCTCGGTATGATTCTTGTCGTACGCTCGCCAGGGGAAGGGGAAATCGAAGATCCACTCGTCGTCGCCCTCATCCTTGGAAGAACCACTTCTGCTCGATGAGATACGCTTGGCGATTGGCCGCTTTGCACCCTCCCAGTCGCCCGCGCCGACCGGATCGGCGCTGGCGAGAACGTTGTTCCCGCGCGTGTCCTTGTACACGACGTACTTGCCGTCCTCGTGCCTCGGCTGCGTGCGTCCTCCATGCCCTTTACCGTGCCGCGCTGAATGACTGTCGCCATCGCTGTTAGCGAATGGGTCGCTGCGGAGGAGCGTGCGGTGCCAACCGAGCGGGCTGGCGGGCGAGTGCGGGCGCACACCGTTCTCGATCGAGCGCACGCCGTCGGTCGGGTCGTTGAAGCCCCACTTGAACACCTTGAGCATTGGGTCACGCGGGAAGTCCTGCAACGCGAGTTCGTCACCATTGACGTGGTCGTCGACTTGTTCGGTGATGGAAACTGGAGGTTTCGAAAGCGGGTCGGCGTCTACGCTATCAGCGTCTTGCTCCAAGTAGACGCCGCCCTGTTCAAGTAGCGCGGCAATATTCTGCTCCAGCGCTTGCATGCCGTTCGCGGCCTTGTTTCCGATGCTGGCGGAGGTTTCTTGCAGGTGCGTCCATGTGAGGGCAGTCAAGTCACGTTTGGCTTCGAGCTGGACGGTGCGGTGCGCAGCAGGCATGCTCTGCACCCAGTCGACGACGCTCAGCGTCCTGCCGCGTCCGAGCTGGCTGTCGTAATCTTTGACCGACGCTTCGCCCGGCGCGGCCATCGTAGCAAGCAAACAGGCCTCATAGCTGTTGTCGCGCATGGGCACTTCCATCTTCCAAACCAGCTGGAGCTCCATGCCGATTCCATCGTCGGCCGGGACCTGAAGGTAAGCAAGCTTGGCGTAGACGGGGTCCATGGTCAGCGGTGCGCTGGTGATCGTGTACGTGTCGGTCTTGCCGCTGCTGTCATCCTTGCGCGGTGACCGCGTGCGCATGGCCGCCGCGTATGCTTCAGCGCGTGCGTCGAGGTCAACGGCGTACGAGCCAAATGGCGATGCCTCGGCGAGGAAGTGGGCGAGAGCCAAGCGTGGGTCGACCAGCTTGGCCTTCCCCATGCCATCCTGATCGAGGTTCATGGTGAAGTCATGCGACGCGTCGCTGGAGGTGGCAGCGGCAAAGCGCACGGTATTGTCAATGGCATCGACGTACAGCGAGTTGCCGTAGCTGAGGATCTTGCCGTCGGGAGCGATGTTGATGTTGACGTCTGCATTGACAATCTCACGGTTTTCGGGCGTGACGATGGCGCGCGCGTAGACGTGCGAGATGCCCGATGAGGTGTCGACGTAAGAGTCCTCACGGATGCGCCACTCGACCTGCCGAGCGGCCGATAGTGCGGGCGAGAGGAGTGGGGGTGCATCGGAAGGTGTCAGGGAGAGGAGTAGCCACTGTGCAGACTGCTGCACGCGTTCGGAGAGTGAAGGGTGACGAGACAACGGAGGGGTGTTGCTGGCGAGCTGCGCGTAGCTCGCGAGCTCGTCGTTGAGCGAGTTGAGCAAGCGAGACGCGGCTGATGCGCCGTCCTTGAGGTCAGCATGCACGCCGCTGCTGGCCGTGGCAAAGGTAGTATACAGGCTGTCCGATGCCTTGTTTCCGGGTTCGTGCAGGGCAGAAGGGTGCTGAGGGCCGTAACCGAGCGTCTTGCGATAGCCGGCGGCCTTGTGCGCCGCGACGTCCTGCGCGACTATGCGCGAGCCGCTGCTGCTGGACGCCGCGGAGGCGAGTCCACCGTGGAAGGCATAGGCGCCAGAGCCAAAGCTGGCGGCGGCGGTGGAGAGGAGGAGGAGTTGCTGCAGAAGGGCGGACCAGTTGCTGGCCTGGGTAGGAAGCATGGTGCCTCGAGACGGGGATGCTGTGGTGCGTCAACGGCAGGGACCAGGGAGGTCGGCGGGGGAATGAATGGGAGTGAGCAAGGCCAGCTGGCGGGCCGCAGGCGAGGCCAAGGCCGACCACGACGTCGGCGATGGATGCGTGGGGAGCGAGACGACGAGAAAGAGGAGATCGAGTTGAGTCTGGCGATGATAATGACTCCGAGGAGAAGGCGGTGGGAGGGTGACGACGACCACGTCTCTATTTATTGCTCAACCTAGTCATCGACTGGTGTGGCTGACGCGGGTCGCGTGATGACTCCCAGGCACTGCATCAGTCTTCTCCCGCCGCCCGTCCAGATAACACGCGCCGTTGATTTGCTTGCGAACCTGATAACGCGATACGCATGTACACGGTGAATTCCGCTGGAAAATCCCCGTTTCGCTGAAATTCACCAGGTTTGACACGGACGGCGCTTCCCCGACGTAACCCTAAGCATTACAGCTTTACTCACGGCCGAGAAACCGGACCCCATGGTATAGATTGTGCATGAACTTTCCATATTCCCCTCCTTGTCCATTTCCCACCTCGGTGTTCAATTGTTTGTTCTGCTGGCTCAGGTCCTTGCCACAGTCTGAGCACAGATGGTGGCCAGAGTGAAGCTTCGCTGAAGTCCGGAAAGACAAGCAAGCCAAAGACGAAAGTGCAGCGTCTTGTCAACCAGCGAGCGCCTTCCGTTGCACGCAGCCACGGACTGACGCACCATGTCCGACCATGATATCTCCGCTGCCCATCAGCCCTCCCCAGCCTCCTCTTTATCCCTCGCCCATCCCTCACATCTCACGACAAAGCTAGCCAAGGTGCGCAAGCCTAATGCAGCATACTTTCAAGATGAAGTCTTGCATTTTAGTGCAGATTCACACTCAGATCGCCAGGAGCGGCCGCTGTACTCGCTCGAGTTCTTCCCGCCCAAGACGACGCAGGGCCTGGAGAACCTCTACGCCAGAATTGCGCGCATGGCGCGCCCTGCGTCGATCGCTTTTGATCCTTCCCCCTCTGTGCTAGCGGCCGGCCTCAGCGGCCAAGCTGAATGCGATATGGTCGACGGACAGGAGGTTGCAGTGCATGCTCCCAGCTGGGTCAACGTCACCTGGGGTGCGGGAGGATCGACGGACCGCTGGAGTGTGGAGATGGCTACGCGGATACAAAAGGGCCAATTGCCATACTCGGGCAGCGGATCGCTCTCGCTCGAGTCCAAGCTGAAAGCTCATCAATTGAACCAGGGGCCAGACAGCCCCGGGTCGCCCTCGTCGGCAGAAGGAGACACTACCTCGCCCTCAAGCGGGATCGATGCGCTGCTTCATCTGACGTGCACAAACGTGACGGTCGAATCGCTTCGTACCAGCCTGGCGCAAGCACGAAATTCAGGTGTGCGCAACATTCTCGCGTTGCGGGGCGACCCGCCGCGCGGGCACGAGTACTGGGTCGCCGCGGACGACCGGTTCCAGCACGCCGTGGACCTCGTCCGTTTCATCCGGCAGGAGCACGGCGACTTTTTCTGCATCGGCGTCGCGGGCTATCCTGAGGGTCACCCAGATGATGCGCTGCTCGCCAACCACACCGTCGGAGACGGCGAGCACGGTATCGACCTCGTCGAGCGCGACATCCAGAACCTACTCGCGAAGCAGGCGGCCGGCGCGCAATTTGTCATCACACAGCTCTTCTACGACGTCGATGCCTTCCTTGCGTGGGAGCGCCGAGCTCACGCAGCCGGAGTGCACATCCCGATCGTCCCCGGAATGATGCCGATCGTCAATTTCCAGTCCTTCCGCCGCATGACGATGCTCTGCAAGGTCGGTGTCCCCCCGCGCGTGCTTTCCGCGCTGGAGCAGATCAAGGCGGATGATGCGCAAGTCCGCACGTACGGCATCGAGCTGTGTGCGAACATGATCGCGCGCATCTGGACTGAGCCACACAGCAGGGTCAAGGCGTTCCACTTGTGCACGCTCAACCTCGAGAAGAGCGTCAGCAGGGTGCTAGCGCAGTGTTCATGGTGGAACCACTCGACGGCCGCGGCCGCTGCGCGGCAAGGTGAAGAGTGCGACATCAACTCCACGAACGGCATTTCCATCGGGCGAAATCGAAAGATTCAGACAGACGTGAGTATACCCTCGACTCTCTGAAACGTGTCCGCTGACACCCCTTGCAACTGATTTTCATCTTGTAGGACGACGAGCGATCACCTAGCGCAGCGCTCATGCACCTCAGCATTTCCCCCAAGGAAGCAGTCGAGGCTTCGCTCGCTGCTCTGATATCATCCAACACGGCTTCGAAGCTAGCGCAGCAAGTGTTGCACCCGTCTTCCGCATTCGCCGTCGTCGGCTCTGCTGGCGGTGGCCTGCACCCTTCTTCGTCCTCTTCTGCGAGGCAGACGATAATCCGCAACGACACGTGGGACGAGTTCCCCAACGGGCGGTTCGGCGACATCCGCAGCCCTGCCTATGGTGAAATGGACGGCTACGGCGCAAGCCTCAAGGTTCCGGTGAGTCTCTCTCGGTACGGCCCCCGCTCGGCGTCATCCTCGTTTCCTTACACAGTTCCTTCTTTCCGTGTATCCAGCCCGCAGAAGCGCTCCGTGCATGGGGCCACCCTACGAGCATCGGCGACATTTCGGACCTATTCATTAAGTACCTCGAAGGCAAGCTTGAAGTCATCCCCTGGTGTGACGGCCCACTGATGCAGGAGACGGAATCGATCCGCGAAGCGCTCCTGCGCCTTAACGCATCACCTACCACTCGCAATGCTGCGGGCGAATCTGGCAAAGCCTGGTGGACGGTCGGTTCGCAGCCGTCCGTCGACGGGATTGACTCGAGCGACCCGGCGTTCGGATTTGGGCCGCGCGGCGGTTACGTGTACCAGAAGGCTTTTGTTGAATTCTTCATCACGGAGCAGGAGAAAGAGGCGCTAAAGGAGCAGATCGCCGAGCACGGTTCCAGCGTCGTCAGCTTCTTCGCTGGCAATCGCCACGGCGCGTTCGAGACGAACATGGAAGCGGGCAAGTCCAATGCGGTCACTTGGGCCGTCTTCCCCGGCCGGGAGATCGTACAGCCCACTATCATCGAAGAGGATTCGTTCAAGGCATGGTGCCAAGAGGCGTTCGCGATCTGGGCAGAGTGGGAGCTCCTCTTCCCGCCTCAGTCGGCCACCAAGCAGCTGCTGCATGAAATTGGCGAGCAGCGGTGGCTCATCACCGTCGTCCATCACGAGTATCGCGATCCCGACGCGCTTTGGCGCTTCCTTACCACTCGGAACAGCAACAGCACCTGCACCACCAACAACAAATAGACACCGAGGCATTGCATTTCGGCATGTATCAAAGCAAGACGGCCCAATTGACATGCATGACAGCGCATGGGTACCTGCCAAGCAAGCGATACACAGCAACCGATTCCCCATATGATCATTTGCAATTCAAAACCAAGAATGTATGTTGTAGTACAGAAACGAACGAAATGTGTAGTTCGAATTTGCGGCTGCGCCCTGTGGCATGGGCGTGAAGCGCAGTACGATGCGGTGCGGAGCTTCGAGCGTAGGAGCATGTCAGTTTGCACGAGGCACACGCGAGCCAGACACCCCTCCCCCCTTTTCCACGAAGGATATGGGAGACAGCCAGGCATCCAGACGGCGGGCGTTACTCTGTTTGTCGCGGAATGAGGCTAGGTAAAGGGTTGACACACGAGTCAATATCACTGCGAATACCGCAAGCAAGACCAAGGCCAAGGACGTGACTCACCTCCCATCGATGCTCTTGTGCCCTGCCAGTTCCTTCATTACGGTGGGATCCATAGGGATCACGCTCTTGCGCCGGACGTGATCCGAGTCTTTCGCGCTTACGCTCGCGACTGATCTTCGTGCCGAGTCGCCAAACTGGTGCTGCTGTAAAGAAAATGCATCACAAAGAGGATCAGCTCCCTGCTCGCTTGTAGATCTTTCCCGAACGGGCAATACCGCAACTCACAGTCTCCTGGTAATCACCGTTGTCCGGCCCGTCATGCAGCGGCGCGTCGTCGTACTCTGTGACGGAGATCTCGCCATTGCTCTGATGCCCGAGCTGCCTTGCGTTGGGTCCGCCGCCCTGCTGGTGCTGCAGGTCCAACTCTGGATCGAAATCCTCCCCCTCTGATTCGCCGCCGCCGCCACCGTTGTGGCTGTTAAGGCCCATCGCCCCGATGCCGGAAAGGTCGGCGGCCGAGTCGATAGAGTCAGTGTCCGACGGGGCGCGCGTGGGTGGATTTCGCTCGTCCTCGAGCAGTGTCTTAGGCACTGGCACGCTCATCGATTTGCTGTTGCGCATCGCTGACTCGCGCAGCTTCTTCCACATCTCGTCCCGCTGTCTCAGCTTTTGCCGCTCACTGGGGAAGCAGATGGGGAATCAGCATGTGCGCGCAGCTCAGATCGATATGCTCGCTGCACCACTTACTTTTGCCTCTGCTCCTTAAACTCGTTTGTGCACATGTCAAAGAGGGTCGGATTGATCTCCATGAACAGCTTGAGTGCGTTGTACACCAAGCCGTGGATTGTGCGGTTCCAGTGACTCTTGGAGTTCTGGTAGAGCGCAGAAAACACAATAGGGAGGATGACTTGCACGTTGTCGCCCATGAGGTTGACAATGTACTCGTTGTTCCAAAAGTAGAGTGCGCGCTCGGCGACTTGGAAGTGCTGCGAGTTGATGCAGCGCTGCAGCTGTTGGAACAAGGGCACCTCGATCTTGACGAATTCGGATGGCTCGATGACGTCGAGGATCTCCTCAACCTCGTTGAGGAACATGACCTCTTTGGGCGAGTTGACCTTGGGCCAGTAGCGCAGCAAGCCGAGGAGGACCTCCTCGGTCAGCGAGCTGTCCTTCTCGAGGAACTGCACGACGCAGTAGGCCAGCTGCGGGTGGTACAATGCGAGGCTCTTGACCTTGTGCAACGGGATGAGTACGCGCGTGAGGAAGGTCTTGTGCTCCTCCTTTAGCGGAAGTGCGAATCCGTTGATGATCGATCCGAGGATCTCTAGCAGTTCTGCGATGCCATTGTGCCGCTCGGTCTCGTAGATGAACTGGAAGAAGACGTTGTTGATAGAGCGGCGGATGAACGCGCGCAGGTTGAGGAACTTTCCGTAGATGCGGTGCAGCGTGGTCTTGAGGAAATCCCGCTCGCGTGGGTCCTCCGAGTCGAAGAGCTCGAGCAGCTGCAGGACAAAGTGCTGGTCGATGTACTTTTTCGCAATGTTCGTCGCAAAATCTGGCGACTCGACAAAGCGCAGGAAGAATTCGTAGACAATCTGTAGATGCGGCCAGGCCAGCTCGAGCACCGGCTCGTCCTCCTCCGGGTCGAATGCGTCGCCGGATGGGTTCACCTGCGGTGGGATCGTCCGGAATAGGTTGGCGCCAAACTGTATGGAGCAGAGAAAAGCAGAGCGAGGGGGAAAGGGGGCGAGGATGCGTGCGTGTGTCAGCTCCCTGCATGCATGCCAAGCAAAGCCTCTCTTTTCATCGCGCTTGGCCTGGCCTGGCCCCTAGATAACCTCACCATGTTGACGACCTCTGGATAGAGCGCCTCGGTGATAACGCCTCTGTTAGAGGTAATATAATCGAGCATCTCGTGGAGCGTCTGCGCCTTGACCTGTTTGCCCTTGAGGTCCTGGCTGGCGTCGTTGAAGTCAAAGACGACGGCGGACTGGCGGAGCTTGCGCACGAACAGCTCCTGGCGGTCGGCGGGGACAACCTCATTGAAGTTGGGCAACTTCTCCAGCTCAACCTTCTCTGTGACGTGGAAGCGCGAGCTGCGCTGCTTGCGCGGAGGCGTCTTGCCCGCCGCGGGTAGCACCATGTCCTTCGGCGTACCCTGGCCCACCTGCGGCCCGACGGGTCCGCTGCCCGCGGCGGGCGCACCGCCGAGGCCCGTGCGGCCTGTCGCGCTGAGACGGCCCGACGCACCGCCGAGGCTGCCAGCTATGCTCCCTGCGCCTGCCGCACTGCCAGCACCACTGAGTTTGCCAGGTGGCATGCTGGATATGGGCGCGCCTTCAGTGCTCATCAGGCCCGAGGTGCCTGTATGCAGCTGCGCGGCCGCAGACGCGGCAACGCCTGAGAGGCCCTGTATCGCGGGGGACGCAGCGGATGATACTGACAGAGTCCCGGCGCCAGGGATGCCGATGGGCGGGTGCTGCATGTGCACGACCGAGGTTGAGGGTAGCTCGCTCGAGACGACGACGACCGGCGGGGCAGGCCCGCCCTTGTCACCTGCACTGCCGGGTACGGCTGCTGCCCCGCCCATCGAGGTCGCGCCTGCGCCTGGTCCCTGCTGGCCCGCCAAGCCGTTGCTGCCGGCTGCCCGGCCGCTGTTGCGACCAAAGGACCCGCTCCCGCCCGCGCCGCCGTTGCTGCCACCGCCAGCACCACCGGCGCTATTCATGCTGCCGTTCTTACCGCCGCCGCCGTTAAAGGACCCGGTGAAGATCGAGTTGGCTGGGACGCTGCCGCCTTTGGGTGGGGGTACCGGTATGGGTCCACTGCCTGCTATACCGCCGGCGGACGAGGTACCGCTCTTGGTGGAACGCACGGAGCCGCTGCCCTCGGAAGCGTTCGATGTGCTCGAATCGCTCGATTTGGAACGGGAGAGATTCTGAGAGATACAGCGGCGATGGGTACATACGCGGTATTTCGTTCGGTCAGCAAAGGCAACTACGTGCAAGCAGTTGGAAAGGGGTGGGTGCGAGATTCGCGTCGCGTTTGACTCACCATCGCCTTTTTCCAGCCCTTCATCGTGACACCGGAAATGTTAACCTTTCGTCAGTCTCCTTTTGCGGATGTCGGTCTGGCTGATAGGCCAAGATCTTGCTGCAAGCGAGCGAGCTAGCTCTGCCGCGTGGTTCAGCAACCGGAACGGGTATGACCCTACGACCCGTGCTCAATGCCCAGAGCCTGCGAGCTGAGCGTGAGGATAAAGAGATGGGCGATGGGCGATGCTGCTGTCATCGAATGCGGTCGGTCGCGCGCCGATCCCGTCGCCTATGGGGTTCCGACAGAGGCCCGCAAGAGAGCCGTGGTCCGAGAAAGCGATGGAACAAAGGAGGGGGTGGTGCTCGCACACGTCGATGTCAGGCGAGCGTGGGCGAGCTGGTTGCTTGTAGGGGATGGTCGATACTGCTGTCCAGTATACATCTCGGTGGGCGAGGCGAGGCGAGGGTCAGAAACAGCAAGTAGAGGAGTATGTGCATGCCGACTAGTGGGGAGGGCGTGTGGTGTGGGTAAGTCTGCGGCGTGTGGGCACTGTGTGCGGTGCTGTGCGTGCTGTGCAGCTGGGAGAGTGTCGCACTCCCTGCCAGCATCATCTTACTTTCACCACTGGAGCGATGCTGCGAGTTGAAGTTGCGCCCGCGCGCGAGCTCTCTCTGTCCTCCTCGCGGTCAGAGCTTGCGTGATGCCCGTCACAGCGCAACAAAACGACAGCGCCTACAGGCAGACTACAGAGCACATTACCCACACAGGATGCAGACCGCAGACCATAGACCACAGACCACACTGAACACGTCGAGTAGAGAGTTGCAGACGAAGATACGGTCCTACAGAGTCCAAAGCCTCTTGCCTTCTCTGGGGGAGCTTGAGTCCCAGCCATGGGTGCGTGTACATTGCTCCGATGTACCTAGTGACGAGATTGCAGCACCACGCCGCAGTGTGCGACACGCGGCACACACTCAACATCTCACTACGGCACTGTGCGAGTGTGCTTGTGGGCGCGCGCGCAGTGATCACGCGTGGCAGTCATACATTCAGGTGTACATCCATGCGTACGCATCGCTTTGACACTCACCCTGCACTCGACGCAACAGAGGACCATCCATCAACTCGCTCGGTAGATATGAAACTGGAGAGGATACAGCCATTATGTACTCACGAGGAGGGTTCACTCATTGCGCTAACAATGGCGTCGTCATCGTCGCCGCTGCCATTTCGCCCTTGCTGGAGCTGTTTGCGCTGATCCATCGCGACGCACGAAACCGAGAAGCTCGGGGGTCTCGGTCATGATCTCAACACACCCGCTCGCTTCACACTGCGTGCTTGCTGTAAAAGCTAGTCGGTCAAGGGGCCATGGCAACTCCCGCAGTCAGAGGCTTTCCATTGACGGTCTAGGGTCTGCACATCACAGGTAGTTTTCCTGAGAATTTTTGAGCAGCGCTCACACGAACTGCTGCACAACCAGCTTCCTTCGCAAATCATTCCCTGGAATTCAAGAATGCCCCAATCGTCCCAGCAAAGGTACTCTCGTCTGGCGCCCATGCAGAGTGCCTCACCTGTCGTCGTCGCGGTCGCACTAAATGGCGCAGCGGCCGAGGAGGGCGACAGCGCAAAAAGGCGCCTTCGCTCGACAGCCGGGCTTGACTGCCTCCAGCACGTCAGGATGCACGAAATCTATCGTCCTGCGGATTAAAATCATTTTGGCTGCCGTGCAATAGATATCTTTGGTTTGAATTGGTTGACCTAGAAGCTCATGACGAATGCATATTGTGTTGTTTGAAGGAGGGGTTTGATTGAGGAAAAGTGGGTGTAGTATGTCAGGACGCAGAGGCGCGAAAGCTGCCTGCCTGCCTGCTGGCCGTGTGGAGCGCGAGCGGCATATCAGTAGCGAGCTGTGGTGTGTGTGAGGTGGTGCCTGGCCGCGATTCATGTCTTGACATACAGCAACATCCTCCACCTTATTACACACACCTCAACCTTTCTTCTTGGCCTCCTTAACTATCTCATGGAAGGAACATCTTTTGCGCAAACAGCACTGCTCCTCTCCTAGGCAGCCAGCCCCTACTCCGAGAGGCTTCAGGAAGCTGCAACTCCGCTGGCATCATGGCGCTCCCAATCTATGTGCCCATCGGGTACATCGTATTCCTGCTCGTCTCCCTCTCCACGTTCTCTCGCATCTATCGACGCCGATCAGCACAGCGAGTCGTATGCGACGTCGGAAGCCAGCCCTGGTTCCCCGACGGCCACCCGGAGCGGGACATCTACCAATCGCTCGTCTCAGCGGCAGCCCAAAATGCCGTGCCGGACGAGACCAACGGCACCCAGGGCGGCAGTAGCAGCCGAGGCCCACAGCCACCGATGATCCCAGACCACGTCTTGAAGGCTGCGCTGCTCAACCGTGCCATGGCAGATGTGCGGCGTATCATGCGAATGCGAGACGACAAGCAAGCGCTGCAGCAGCTCTTGCAGAAGGGCTCGCTAGGTGATGAGACGATGGAGCGCTTCCAGCTCGCCGAGAAGGAGCTCGAAGCGGAAATATTGGATGTCGTTTCGGAGGCAAATACTTTTAAGGAGGGATGGGGCCAAATCATCTTTCCCTCGGCCAGCGAGATGGTCGCACATCTCAAACACAAAGAGATCTATTATGGCATCAAGGACCAACGCGAGACGGAAAGTGAGTCGACCCATCAATCGCGATTTCGCTTCCTTTCCCGCGGGCTCATTGACACATTCCGTTCCATGACAGTTCGCAAGCTACAAAAGGAAGGCAAGCCTGTACCGAAACCCACGGTTGAGCTCCCTCCGCTTGTTACACCCCCAGGAACGACCATCCAAGTGCAAGCCCCGCAGCAAGCGAATGGTGCGCCCTCCCCATTGCCACCTGGCGCCGTCTTATCTGGCGCACAACCCCTACCACCGGCCGGAGCCGCAGACGCAGGTACTCCAACAGGGACTGGGCAGCAGCAGATTAAGATGCAGCTCCCGCCGCAGATCGCAGCGGCGATTCAGGCAAATGGAGGTCAGATCACACCGCAGATGCTGCCCGCCATTGCACAGGCCAATGGTGGCCAGCTCCCGCCCCCGTTGTTGGCTATGGTCCAGCAGGCGCAGATGCAGGCTCAGGCGCTCGCCGCGCAGCAGCAGCAGGCAGAGGGGTCGCTGTTGCCGCCTAGTCCTGGTAGCAAGGCGGCTAAGGTCGAGGATGCAGGGGAAGACGACTAGGGGTGGGCCAGCCGGATCGTTGCAAAGTGCAAGATATGTCACATGCCGCCGAACGAGACCACCTCGGCGCGAGAAAAAAAGTCCATTGCGCCTTTCGAGCGCACGCACAGCCGATGTAGCATACTCTTATTCTCGCTTCCCACGTTAACATGGATTAGAGAGACACAGAAGAGTATCGTGATCCAAGGTTCTGAGCCAGTTCAAGCCCACGAAGGATATCTACATGCCGTTTCATAAGTCATCAAAGTCGTCTTGTGCTTCCTCTTCCTCGTCCGCCTCGTCGTTCTCCTCGTCCTGCAGCGCAGCGCTGCTGGCCTCATCATCTTGCGTCTCATCGCCTTCGTCCTCCGCTGCTGCACCTCTGCGGCGGCTGGACAGGCGAGAGTGGGAATCATTAGTTTCCGACTGTGTGGCCGCCTGCGTGGCTTGCAGACTTACCTTCGGGTTCCTACTGCACTCTTCGAAGAGGCTGCTGCAGTCTTGGCCCTTGCGCGTGGCGCAGCTCGCTTGGCAGAAGCAGCAGCTTTGGATGTGGTCGGCGCAGAGAGCAGCTTGATCGCATCGATGTTCAGTTTGGCGAAGAATTCCTGCAGATCGATGTACGCCGGCTCCTGCGCAGCGCCTCCATCCGCTGCTGCGCGCAAGCAATGGCGAGCATCGAGCGCCTCGGCGGCATCCGCGTACTGTTTCTCGACTGCTGCATGGAATCGTGCGAATGCGTTCGCCGCGACGGTCGAGTCGAACGGATCGAGCCCCGCCAGGACGCCGCAGAGGAGGAGCACGGTATTTACCTTGGCCTCGTGCAGCTCGTCGGGTAGGGTGACCTTGCCGAGGAGCTGCGCGAACATCTTTCGCTCATCGCGCTGGTCGCGGACGAGCTCCTTAAGAATGTCAACCAGCACATCAGCGTTGATGCTGCTGTCCTTGGTCCCGGGGTAGATGGCTTTTCCCGCGTCCATCCAGTCGATGAGCTGCAGCGCAATCTGCTGTGGCGCGACCATCTCCTGCTCAGCGTCCTTGTCCGTATACACATCGCTTAACACGGTGAGCGTGTCCAGCCAGACGCGCTGCAGGCGCCGCTGGTTAATAGGCGATGAGTAGCAATACGCAGGTAGGAAGTAGCTCAGGCACTGTCGCAGCTCCTGATTGTCAGCAGTCTCGGGGCTCATATACACGAGCACCATGCTCTTCAGCACATCGTCCGCATCGTCGACGATCCCCGCGAGCATTAACTTGGCGATGCCGAGCGCGGCAGATGCCTGGACCGCCTCATCGTCGTCTTCGAGAAGCGAGAGCAGAAAGGACATGATCTGGCCGAGCGCCTCCTTGGCCTTGACGGCGTACTCGTCGTCGCCGAGCTCCTCGCGCGAGCCGACGGTGCGGCTGGCAAGGTACGGGATGCCGTGCGCGATGATCAAATCAAAAACCAGCTGTACTGCACACAGCTTGACGCCGTCAGCGCCGCGCTGCACCTGGTCGAGAAAGAGCGGGAACGTCTCAAGCGCAAGCTTCTTGTCAAGCAGGCAGCTGAGGCCCAGGCAAGTCAGACCTTGCTCGCGAACCCACGCGTCCTTGGAGCGGACGGCCGGTGCAATCAGCTGCGGGATCAGGCCATGGAAGGCGGTATTTTCTTGCAATGCGCCACCGACGCGTTCGAGCATGCCGCGCACGATGGTCAGACGTCGTGCATTGCGCTCGACGAGCTCTTCCTCTGATACGCCGGTTTTGCTTGGCCGTTTCTTGCTGCCACTCATTCGGCAATTGGACGTCACCGGCAGCGTCGTCTCATCAGGTGCTGCGACGAGATCTTGGCTTGCTTCGACACACTCGTCTTCGTCTTGGCTGAAGTCATCGTCTTCAAGCTGTTGCGTGATTTCCACGACGATGCGCATAAAGTCGCGCTGCCCGTTGCTCAGCTTGAGCAGCAAGTCCAGGCACGCGGCGGTGAGGTCATCAGAAAGCAACGAGGCGTGCGCGTGAGTCGACATCATCTCGCGCAGCAGACCAAACATTTTGCGGCGGCCAATCTCATCTGCGTAGTCTGCGTGTAGTGCGATCTGCAGTAGAAGCAGAACGATGCGCTCCTGCTTTGCGTACTCGTCTCCTTCTTGGTCTTGTCGCTTCTGCTGCTGCTGCTCGCTCGCAGCTATCATGTCATTGAAGTGCTTCTGCACACGGAAAGCGAGCGCGGTGACGGGCGGCATGGCGTTCTCCCACCTGTTCAGCTCGCGCGTCTTGTCGCGCCAATGATCGAGCAGGACTTTAGCAAGCAGGGCTTTTGCGGGCGTCAGGTCGTTCCAGAACGCGTCGTCCACCAGCACGACATGGTCCGCCAGCGCGGGTTTGGCGTCGAACATGGTCGCGAGAGCCTGCTGTGCCACCTCCATGCCGGACCCGCTGGGCGAGAGCAGGTCGAAGCGCCTCAGGAAATCCTCTAGGTCGCCGTTGCATGCGTCGATCCAGGTGCCCATGAGCTTTTTGGTCGCACGGCGCACGCTTTCCTCGCGGTCGCGTAGACCGACACCGATCGCCTCGCTCGTTGTCTTTGGGCTCAGCAGCTGAGAACTGGTGGAGGCTTGCTGCACTTGGGCGGCCGAGGGTAGTAGGGCGGGGAGCATGGCGAGCGAGCCGAGGAAGACGCAGCGCCGGTTGATCGCATCGACGTCACGCAGGCGCTCGAGGATGTGCGGGAAGGTAGTGGAAGTCAGCGAGAGGTTGAACAACGCTGCTCTTCGAACCTCTCTGCGAGCATTCGAGGGAAGGATCAGAAACGACTGTGGGAGGTGAAGGGACGTGAAAGCACTCGAACTCACGCGCTGGGATCGTGGCGCAGCATCCACACGAGCATGTCCTGCACCTCATCCTCCTCGCCCTGTTCGACGTCGTCGCCAGAGGCCTGCTGCAATTTAGCGATGGCGACAATGGCCTGCACGCGCACGGAGCTCTCCTTGTCGTTCACACGTTCGAGTAAAAATGACTTGAGAGTCTCGAATAGGTCGTCGCTGAGGGCGAGTATATCGATCAGGGGTCCAGCGTGCAGCGCAGGCTTGGGGAAGCGGAACTCACCTCAAGCTCTCGAGGTTGTTGACGAGGAGTGCTACTAGCTGGCAGCACCTCAGGCGAACATTCTTATTCTTTGCTCCGAATCCACGCAGACAATGCTTGAGGAGGATCTCGACGAAACGAGTCGCCGTCGTATCATCTTCGTCGTCCTCGTCTTCATCATCACCAGCGGTACCCGCCTCTTCGCGCGCTTGCCTGCGGAAAGCCATCTGTGCATAATGGGCATACGCTGAGATGAACTTAAGGCAGCGGTCTGCAACGGTCTCGCCCTTCTTGACGGAGAGCACACGGTTGACACAAGGGATGAAAGCGTCGTTGAACGCCTTTTCGCCGACGAGCTTGGTGCCCCTCGGCGTCTCCTGCATCAAGCGGGCCACCGAGGCGTGCTGGTTGAAAAGCGCGACGACGTGCTTGCGGTGCACGGCCAGCGAGTGCTGCGAGGCTGAAAATATCTGCGCGATGGCCGAGGGAAGCGCGGTAAGATGCTTCTGCGCGTCGTCGGGCTCCGGAGACGAGCTGGGGCTAGTGGCCCTGTTGCGCTGCTGCTGCTGCTGTTGTGCCTTGGAGCGGGCTCTCCCAGCTGTTCTCGCTTCTGTCGAAAGCATGCTGGGCGGCAGACAGGAAGGACGTACAAGACCGCGTGGGATGGTTGCAGAGTTCCCTGCACGATCGACGAGCAAGTGATTTCGCTTGACCAGCTGAATGCATATGCAAAGCTGATGGTGAATGTGAATGGACAGACGATGCTGAGGATGATGGGTCGCGTCATGTGTTTATTCCGCTGGTCGTACAGACGCGTTCGCGCTGGTATGCCACACGTGACTTGTAGTTTTGTGTAAACCCGATCAAGTAGCCCGTTTTTGATCTCCAGCGGTGGGCATAAGAAATGAAGGCATGGCGAGCGGAATGGAGGAGCACAACTCCGCGCACAGGGGACAAGAGGGCTGGCCAGTGCGCAAAATGGATGAATGCGCTGGCAAATCCGTCACCCTCCCCATCCTCCCCCCACCCCGTGTGGGCGCGCACCGGTTTGCGTCACATTCTTCATTGTTGGAAGACTGGGGTGGGTGTTGGCTGCTGGTGTGTGTGAGTCTTGCGTGTGTGGTCTGCCCAGTCACCGTGGCCCGTGCCCACACACTTCTCTCCCAATCGAAACTCCCATCACATCACATTACGGAGTGTCGGCTGCTGCCCCGCCGATCCCTCTGCTTTGGGGGGAGGTGCTCGCTTCCCTCAGAACCTCCGCTCGGCTTTCTATCTTTCGGCTACAGCATCCACACCTTCATCTAGTCCTTGATCTTCTCCTTCTTCCCTCCTCACCCCATCTGGCTCCAAAGCTTGCTTGCCAATTGTAAATCGCCTCCAAAGAAACATCGTACAAGAAGCACCACAATCGAGCAAGTGACGCATCGTCCTTCTTTGCTCTTTCCTTTCTCCTCCCCCAGCACAACGCCAAGATTCTCGCCCGGGTCTCTTCCATCGCTTCCCACCTCCTTTCCACATCTTCCCGTCGGACCGCTGCAAAGATGTCTCAGGCAGTGTGAGTGCGCGCTTATACGGAGCACGAGAAATTGCACAGAAGAATCTGTTGCAGGGAAAGGCGAGCAGATACGGGCTTGTGTTTGTCCCCAGGCTGCGACAGATGCGCGAACAGATCAGAAGAACGTGCTGTGATCCCTGGAGCAATATCGACGCTGACCATTGGCCTTTCCGATTGCCACTCTTTCTGCGCTACACCGCTTCTTTGCAATTGCAATGTCTTTTTGAAACGCCATGCAGTGCGGACATTGGCCTCATCGGCCTGGCCGTCATGTGAGTTGCAGTCCAGAGAGTGGCCGGAATCGCTAATTGACATTCGATTGTCACCACAGGGGCCAGAACTTGATTCTGAACATGAACGGTTGGTGGATGCTGTCTCCATAGTATGTTTTGGTGCTTTTGAATGCTGAAATCACCCCGCTCGGGCCCTTGCCGAAACAGACAAAGGCTTCACTGTCTGCGCCTACAACCGGACTGTCTCCAAGGTTGACGACTTCCTCAACAACGAGGCCAAGGGTGAGTTCTGTTTACATTGGCAGGATCGCTCCCACTGGAACGTGAGCTTACCTTGCACACCCTGTCTTGCGACGCTGTGCAGGCACCAACGTCGTCGGCGCCAAGTCGATCGAGGAGTTCGTTGCCAAGTTGAAGCGTCCGCGCAAGATCATTCTCCTCGTTAAGGCCGGTTCTGCTGTCGATGCATTCATCGACCAGCTCGTGCCTCACCTCGAGAAGGGCGACATCATTATCGACGGCGGCAACTCGCACTACCCCGACTCGATCCGCCGCACGGCCGAGCTCGAGAAGAAGGGCCTGCTCTTCGTCGGCTCGGGTGTCTCAGGTGGCGAGGAAGGTGCCCGCCATGGCCCGTCATTGATGCCCGGTGGCTCGGATGCCGCCTGGCCGCATATCAAGGAGATCTTCCAGAAGACCGCCGCGCAGTCGGACGGCGAGCCATGCTGCGACTGGGTCGGCCAGACCGGCTCGGGGCACTACGTCAAGATGGTGCACAACGGCATTGAGTACGGCGACATGCAGCTTATCTGCGAGGCCTATGACATCCTTAAGCGAGGCGTTGGCTTTTCCAACGACGAGATTGCCGACGTGTTTGATCAGTGGAACAAGGGCGTCCTTGACTCCTTCTTGATCGAGATCACGCGCGATATTCTGCGCTACAAGGACGACGATGGAGAGCCGATGCTCGAGAAGATCCTAGGTGCGTTGTGTCGCCTCTTGTGCTGTGCTCCGTGTGTGTGTGTGCAGTAGTTGCTGACGTAACTCCTACTTATCGTACACGACATCTCTGCCTCGCAGACTCTGCCGGCCAAAAAGGGACGGGCAAGTGGACGGCGATCTCTGCGCTGGACCTCGGCCAGCCAGTTACGCTGATCGGCGAGGCAGTGTTTGCGCGCTGCCTGTCGTCGCTCAAGGCGGAGCGCACGCGCGCGTCGAAGATCCTGAGCGGCCCGCAAATCAAGCCCTTCGAGGGCGACAAGACTCAGTTTGTCAAGGACTTGGAGCAGGCGCTGTACGCGTCCAAGATTGTGTCGTACGCGCAGGGCTTTATGCTGATGCGCGAGGCGGCCAAGGAGTACAACTGGACGCTGAACAACCCGTCGATCGCGCTGATGTGGCGCGGTGGCTGCATCATCCGCTCGGTTTTCCTCAAGGACATCACAAACGCGTTCCGCAAGGACCCGCAGCTGGAGAACCTGCTATTCGACGACTTTTTCAACAAGGCGATCCACGCCGCGCAGGACGGCTGGCGCCGCGTCGTCGCGCAAGCAATGCTTTGGGGCATCCCAACACCTGCCTTTTCGACAGCGCTTGCGTTCTTTGACGGCTACAGGACCGAGCGCGTGCCGGCGAACCTGTTGCAGGCGCAGCGCGACTACTTTGGGTGAGCACAGACGGCGGCGGAACAGATGTCTGTCTGTGCGTGATCAATTGACTGACTGACTCGGGGTTGCCCCTGCCATCCGCTCACAGTGCACACACCTTCCGCGTCCTGCCGGGCAAGGAGAACGCCAAGCTGCCGGCGGGCCAGGATATCCACATCAACTGGACGGGCCGAGGCGGCAACGTGTCTGCCAGCACGTACTCTGCCTGAAGCAGCAGCGAGCGCGCTGCTAGTATTTCGTCAATTTGGAGAAGAAAAGAGTGAGAGGGGGTCAGCGAGCGCGCGCGCGGGGTGCATCCTCTCCGTGCGCGTTCGTCGTCATTGAAATTCGACCCTGGATCCAGGTCCAGTCTGTCTCGCGCGGGGCCCGTGTGTGTATGTATGTATGCATGTTTCTCTCGGCGAACGATCATGCTTCATTGCTTTGTTCTGCGCCGCTTTCTCCGTCTCTCGCCCTCTTTGCCTTGGTGGGCTTTTCCCTCGAATCGCGGAGGACCGTGCACGGCCGTCCAGGCGAGGCGTCACTTGTGTCTTTTGCACTGCAGCACTCTAAGCGCCTCTGCTGTGATCCGTGTGCATAACCCTAATCCCCAGCCATCAACTATTGGGTTGACTGTATTTGCGCTGTAGTGCTGGCTGGTGTGGGAATGGGTGGCGAAAAGCTCCCTCTGTGCAGCTGCCGGCTGCAAGCTGCGCACAGGCAGCAAAAGAGTGCTGCAATGGGATAGCGTGGGCTGATGCTTGCATGCTCTAATGAAGTGGAGTTCAGTCGCAGTGCTGCCCACTCGCGCGCTGCACGGCCAGTGGCCATGCCAGCCAAGGGAGGCAGGCAGGCACTACGCCCGTACATTCGAGTGAAGCAGCGAAAACGCGGCTTGCCTGCAGCGCACCGCGTCGTTGAGAAGTGAACGAATCCAGTCGCGGGCACTGCCACTGTTACTGGCGACACTGGGCTCAGCTGGGCTGGCGCGCGCATCGCCACTTCCTCAGCAGATCATCATCATCCGCTCGACCACCTAACCTCACCACCTGCCGAGCTCACTCTGCGGCGCGACGCCGTTTAACCCTCCACCGCCTTCCCTCGCCGCGCATCGCTTGTTCCCTGTTTGAACCCCGGACTCTCGTTGGTCCTCTCTCTGCAGCAAAGCGAAAGCAAGCCAGGGCAGCACCAGCCCCAGCTCGCCCCAGCACACCCCGCAAGAAGAAGCAAGCGCCAGGCAGACACGATGGGCCTCTTCTCTCGAACCAACAAGAAGCGCACTGAGTCCATCGCCGAGAGCGCCGGCGACAAGGCTCCCACCGCTGCAGCGGAAAGAAACCGCAACGCTTCCGATGTCCTCGGCGAATCGCCCAAGTTTATCAATGGCGCCGGTGCTGGAACCGCATCGTCCTACTCGCGGGCGACCGCAGGCGAGCTCAAGCCCAAGGATAGCTCCCACCCACTGAAAAAATTCGGCAGCCAGTCCAGCAAGCAAGGCCGGGGCAGCGCGCACGCCAAGGCAGCCATCGCCTCCTCCTCCTCCTCCTTCTCTTCCCACTCCTCGGCCGCTGCACAAGTGCAAGCGCAGGGTGACACTACAACCATGCCCTCGACCCTGACTATTGCCTCCATCGCCGTCAATGCCACGGACAACAAGCCCAGGCCCTCGGAGCTCTTTGCAGGTAAAGGCGTCGACTGGGAGGCCATCAGCCTGACTGGCAGCCCGAGCGCCAACACGCCCGACAATAGCGAGCAGCTCCAGAGCTTCCTCAAGGCGTGCGTTCCTCTGCCACTCTCTCCCTTCCCATGCATGAAAGATCGTTCTTCCTGGACAGCGCTGACACAGGACGGTCGTTTTCCTCCCCATTCCCTGCAGGCGGCGGACATGGATCCCCAGCTTCTCTACCGAGCCGGCGCAGGAGGAACACAGCACGCCAATGCTGACCTCTTCCAAAGACTTACAGAACATCTCCTTCGGCGGCGGGCCCCTTAGCAGCGAGACCGCCGGATCAGTCGCAGGTGCGGCAAGCGGCAGCAACGCTGCTGGCGGCGGTGGCAGCGGCAGCGGCAGCACACCAGGTAGCGGCATCTCGGACCTGCTCATGGACCTTGACGACCTCGAGGCGAGTCACCGCAGAAAGCAGAAGCTCCTCAGTGGCTTCTCGCCCACCCTCCTCCCCGGCGCCGTCGTCGGCAGTAGCACAGATGCCTCTGCCGCTGGTGTCGGTAGTATCGGCCTCGATTTCAGCAGTGCCAGCGCTGGTAAGGAACCTAAGCCATCGGCTTTGCTGCCGAATGGCACCACGCGTCGTGCGCCCGCTGTCGCCGCGTTAGGAACCACCAGCAGCAGCAGCAGCAGCGCCGCTGTGCGCGAGAACAGCCAGGCAAACGCGAACGGCACGCACCTCAGCGTTACTGCGGCCAAGTCCTCCCCAGGCAAGACTGGCAGCAGCTCCGTTGCCGCGCCTGTGCCTGCCTCCAGCAAGCCTGTCGTAGAGACGAGCAGCAGCGATGCAAAGGTTGATGAGAAAAAGAATCAGAAGACTGAGGGTGCCGAGCTGAAGAGCAACAAGGAGCCTGCTGCCACCGCAGCAGCCGCCGTGGCCGGTGGTGCGGCAGGTGCATCAGCGGCCAAAGACAAGACGGCCGGCAGCGATGGAAACGGCGTCGCCGCGGCACATACGACCAGCAGCGCGCCGATCCACACGACTGTCAAGACAACAACGCCGCTCCAAGAAGTCAAGAACGCCGTTGCCAGCGCGCCGCTCTCAGGCTCCACACCCGTCGCTGCCGCTGCTACTGGCGCGCCGAGCAAAGCGGGCTCGGTGCGCGCCATGTCCATCCGTAAGACCAGCTTTGGGCTGTTTGGTTTTGGGCGCAAGAAGGACAGGCTCACCGATCCAGACGAGGACGCTGCCAGGGACAGGAGCATGGAGAAGAAGGGTCGCAAGTCGTCCGTATCCGCACCCGCTTCAGGCTCGGCGGCGGCTTCGCCATCGAAGAAGGCTGCTGCTATGGCTACTTTTTCCGGCCGCAAGGCTGTTCCTACCGCTGATGCCGATGCTGATGATGCCGCCGATGCTAATGCCGCTTCTGCGAAAGCGGACAAGGCGCAGAGCGACCCGAAGGAGACAACGCCCGCTGCTACGTATGCAGCTACCCAAAAGCAGGACGCGGAGCAGGCGCAATCGTCGTCGTCGTTGGCTACGCCTGAGCCTGTGAATGCAACAGCAGCAGAACCGGCAAATGCATCGGAGCCACCACTTGATCATACGCTCAAAGAAGCTCAGCCGAGCACCGCCGCTGCCTCTCCTGTTCCAAATGGTGCTGCTGCTGCCGCTGCCGCTGAGTCCGAGGCCGCCAAGCCTGGGAGCCATCCCGCCGGCGCCGGCGCCAACACTGGTGCTGGTGCTAGCGTCGCGGTTGCTGCGGCTGCCGTCGCTTCTGTACAGGCCCACGAAGCACAAACAAGCGTCGTCGCCCCTGCTGTTGCAAGCGCTGCGCCAACCGCACCACTGGCAGCAGCCCAGCAGACTGCGCCGCAGGAGAAACAAGCGATCATATTGCCCGCCACGGCCCCAGCTGCCGTTACCGCAGTGCCGGTTGCTGCTTCTGCTCCTGCTTCCCCGCAGACGGACGGCGATGGCACCTGCCGTTCGACGGACTCGGAGGCCGTCGGCTACGAGACGCCGCAAGCCGTCTCGGTCGCCGGCAGCGAGGGACTGGCGGACGCAAGAGGAGTAGCAGAAGTCACTGCATCAGTGGTGGCGCTCCCTGTCGCCGAGGGCGATGCTGTCGCTGCACTTGCACACGCACCCATCGCGCTCGAAGGCGCCCCGCCCGTCGCCGAGCTGCCGCTCGAGGCTGCCAACCCCCAGGATGCAAGCATCGTTGCGTTGCACGAGGACTAGAATATCCCCGGCTCTCAGCCTGTCGCGACAAGGCAGGTGCACGCCCAAGTCAGGAGCCAGGGGCAGCCACGCGCGGATGATGTCCCACTCCAAATGAGGTGCGTCGCCCACCTCCCCATCCGACCTCGGAGGATGCTCGCACGTTTAATCTGAAGAAGAACCGACACCACACATCTCACCCCGAAGAGAACAGAAGAAAAGAGATTAGAGCACGGTCATTATGTGTCAACTTATACCCCACGCACACACAAACCCCTTCCGCGATCCCCGCCGCGTGCAGATTGCTTATGCGTGACCGATCAGATTTCGTCCCACCTCATCGATCGGCTCACTATCATACAACTATCCCTGTCCATTCCGATATCATCTTCACGCCATTCATCCCAACGCCATCCCTTCTTCCCCTCTTTTTTCCTTCCTTCTTTCTGGCTGTCAAATTGTTCGCGGGAGAAATACATCTTGTTCTAATCGGACCAGTCGTCGTTGTCCGGCGCCAGCTTGGCCGCGGTGTGCAACTGCGGGCGATCCGCTCGGCCGTCCGCAGCGTCTTCGGAGGGATCCACTTTCGCTTTGTTGAAGATCTGCAGCATGAAGGGACTGGTCAGATACACTGCACTTGCATAATGCTGGAAAGAAGAGCTGGCGCCCGCACTCACGTTATTAAGAAGCTGCTCTTTTCGCTCTTCCTCTGACAGGTCTTTCGCAATCGGACCCTTAGGTAGTGTGGATGCGATGTGTTTTGTAGGTGCAAGCGAAACTGCCGGGTCAAATGCGCACGAAAGTTAGCAAAACATTCAGTAAGTGATCACTTTAGAGTGTAAGAAGATTGCGACGTACGCGGCGTCATGTTCTTGGGTTGCAAGCTGAGGTAACGCCGAGTCGGAACTTGAACCCGACCAGAGATCCAGTCGTCTGCGCTGCACAATGGCTCTTCCACGTCTTGCGTGGGCACAAAGATGTCATCCTGGAAGAATTCAGGCTGAATTAAAAACGTGTCAGCGACACGTTCGTCAGTTTGCGCGCACAAGAGCAAGACATACGCGCGCACGCGAGAAGTTCCATCCGACGCGTTGGATCTCCCTTTGCGACACTCGGTACGCGACCGCCACTTCGACTTGTTTCACATTCACGTGTCGTTTTGGAAGGAACGCGAGCGCCACCTGTGGCGATCCAGCCTGCCATGTCGGCAGTGTGGAGAGCATGTCAATGCTGGCAGAAGGCGGGTGGGGGTACACTTCATACGCTGAGACCGAGCGATCCCCGCGGCTCCAGAGCCAGAGAATGTTCGTATCCGGGTCGAAGTGCGGGAATAGCACAGTAGGGCTGTTGTCCAGAGGTAGCGTCTTTACAAGTTTCACCGACACCGCACCATCGGTAGGCTCAACATCGTACAGTTTGATTTGCCGCAGAGACTCGAGGCCATGCCCAGTGGTGATGAGATGCTTGTCGTCAATCCAGATTGTTTTGAACGATCTCGGACCATCGTGAGCCGCGATTTCACCACCCTGTGATGGCATGCGCGGGTCGAACACGCGTAGTTGTTTGTCTTTGCCCGCAACAGCAACGTAGTTCCCCGCTGGGCTCCAAGAAAAGCCGAAGCTGCCCTTGGCACCTGTTTGGCTGCTGAGCTCTACCTGTTCAGTCCGCGCGTTCCAAATGACAAAGCGGCTCTCGTTGCCGGTGCCGGCAAGAATCGCGCCAATGACATCATTGGCCACTGGGCTAGCCTTGATCTCTGCTATTCTTGCTGAGGAGCATTGACTGGGGAGCTCTAGCGTTGTCATGGGTACCGTGACGTCAAGGGCAGCGCAAGCGGCAGGCTGATCCTTAGCGGCAAGCGCATCGGTGACGCTTTCTGGAGCCGGAAGCTGCCATATTCGTACTTTGCCATCGTCGCTAGCCGTGAGGAGACATAGCGGGTTGAATGGATCGAGTGCAAAGTCGATGAACTTCGAGTTGCATCGGATCGAGGGCGGACTAAGAGGCATGCGCCCTTGAGCTGCGAGTGGGTGAAAGCCGATGCGTCCTCCTGGACTGGAAACGGGGTAGAAGAGGTAGAGACAGTTCACATCAAAGGCACGTTTGTCGGGAGATATCGTAGTATCAAAGGCTGAGAGATTTTGATGCGCCGGGATCAAAGGAGTCGAGCCTGCAAGGAAGCGCCTTGACCAATGTGGACGTTGGTCTGGTGGGGCCGGCGCAGCAGGCGCGGAGCTTGCATGCGATACAGTGCTCGACGCGACCGTTGGCGCACTTGCGGCAAGCTCAGAAGCGTTGCTAGACGATGTGCTAGAGGTTAGAGTTGCGGCTTCAGCATGAGCTGACACAGTCCGCAATGGCTGAATTTCCGTGGCGTTCGCTTGGTTGGCGGCCAGTGCAGGAACGAGAGGCTTCTCATGTGAACTTGGAGGCGGCCCATTGGTGCTCTCCAGCACCACGCTCTGAGTATCTGTGTTTGTATTTGAAATGGACCCCGCCTCGGAATGAGGCGCGGGGCCTCGCTCGCAGGTGCGATCAATGATATAGTCAGGCGCATTGGGCGATGACGGCACTGCCGCCGATGTCAGTGTCGATGGCCGGAACGTGTTCTGCATCTGCTTGATTTGAATATCAACCTTGAGAGGATCCCGACTGATCAGCGAGGGTAATATGTCTTCATCTTTCCGTTCTGCCCAAGCATATGCCTTTTGCCTTTCCTCCTCAACACCCGAGGTAACAAAGTTTAGGGAGTCAGGGAAAAGGTTCTCGTGATAGTCGATCAGCTGCCACCTTGGAACGTGGATCTTGACAGGTATGATCCCATCAGATTTCGCAACAGGCACATAGAGCCTATCGATTTCCGCCTGCATGACGTTGCAAAGTGTCTGCGGCGCTAGAGCTGCCGGTCCGGCAGCCTCGACACCCGCGCCCAAAGCGTGTGAGCCCTCGTTGAACGCATTCTGTGCGTCTAGCTCGATCCATTTGACGGCGGTGTCACCGCGGCCAATGAGGTAGACAATGTTTCGAATATCATCGGCTACCGGTGTCAGCACAGACGGGGAGGTTGAATCCGTCAAGATGGACCTTTTTAAAGGTGTCGTCAGGGAGCGAGGATCCCAAACACCGATTTCCCGTTGTCGCATTTGAGAAAATCCAGACGTGAGGAGCAGGCCCGAGTCCCGCACAAAGCATAGGCGTGACGGTTTGACTTTGCTAGCATGGGCCAGCGTCTGTAGGGTAAATTCATTGAGGTCGGTCAATTTCCACGTTTCGAGGTGGAATGAGCGCGTCAGGGAGCCCACCTTTGTGACGACTGCATTGCCACTTCTTGCGTCCCACAGCACCAAGTATCCATCGGCTGTCATTCCCCCCACTTGGCTGCCTATACCTACAGAGCTCCACGCTGCATGTCTCAAAGCGCTCCCTTGTGAGTCCGTTTTAAGGCTGAATGTCTGAGAGCTACGGTCTTCTGCAGTCTGCCAAATGTTCACCGTTGAGCCCTGCGAGCCGAGCAGCAAACCTGGGACTGTTGGATGCCACTGTAGACTCGAGACGCCGATCGCTCCCCCCTTAGGAGCCCGCAACAAGGAAGCATCTGCTCGTATTCCATCTTGAGAAAAAGGTTGCAGCATTCTAGTGATCTGAACCTGGTCGCTGGTGTTGCTGGCAGCGGCTACGAGGACAGAGGCTGATTGAAGGCTCCACCACGGTGCGATGTCAAAATCGGAAAGAGCTGCGGTGTCCTGGAGAGCATTGATCGAAAGAACCTGTTTTTTCTTCTTACCAGGTTGCGTCAGATCGACAAGCAAGAGCGATCCTGCCGCAGCGCCGCGAACAAGCAGCGAGGGCTTGTAGCCGAACCGATCCTGTGAGGCAGCTTTGGTTGGATTCTCGCTCTCATCCGTGGCAGGAGGCGCCAAGGGCCACGGGCCAGCTTTGACGAGTGTGCCTTGTCCCTTGACTTCATCGACGAAAGCACAATTAGAGCCCGACACGTACCCGGACCCAAGCTCTTCGTACCGTTCATTGGGCTTGCCTGGCATCGCAACGGCGTTGCGCCATTTGGACGCCTGAGCGAGAAAGCGTGACGGCGGCATCGTATCTCGCGCTCGTGGCTCACAAGTTCCAATCACGTTCACGACGGCCTGCTCAAAGCTCCAGGGCCCGATGTTGACTTCCAGGACGATGTTGGTCCAATCAACACGAGACGTACGGTATCCAGATGCATATCTCTTGGCACTGGTGCGCTGAGTGGAATGAGTGATCTGGCGATCACCGTGATGACCCTTCGGAGTAGTAGAAGCTCCCTGAACCATGTTCCAAGTTCTCACCAAAATCTCAACGCTGTGTACTGTTACATCATTCGGCGCTTACAGTGGACTACGCCAAGAGGTGGGTGCAAGAGGCGGTATAAAGGTAGGATAATGGCTAGATTCATAGAAGTCTGAGAATAATCCAGATGTATATAGCATAGTCGACCATCAGTGATAAGAGGGAGAGGGAAGATACCGGTGGACGTGTGACGGTGGCGTCGATGCCGCGACGGCTGCATACATGGTCACGTTACCCCCCCCCTCGCTTGCCTTTATAACCTTTGCCCTGACGGGTGAGCGCACGATGTGCTGCCGCCGATCGAAATGGACATGCCAGTGGCGTTGCTGCGCTGCCCGGTGGCCCATGGCAGCATCGCGGAACAAGGTTCCGCTCCGCAGCTATGAGGGAGCATTCGCGCGATGGGGTTGCGCGCGAGAGAGAGAGCGTTGGGAGCCTGAGTGTCTGCAGGCGTGCGAAGCGCGCAGGGAAATGACAGAGTCGCAGACTGTGTTCCTGCTGGCTCCGACTGGGTGGGATTCAATGCATGCATGACCACATCAAACAGTCGAGACCAGCCGCCTTCCTGCAATAGCGCCGTAAAGCGTAGATACGCCATGCAGACCCGTGGGCCATGCTTCACCTTTTTGACAACCGTCTCAGCGATATTCGTGGATGGATTTCGGGGAGAGGATGGCGCATGCGTGCAGACTTGCGCGCGCACATTGTCCGCGACAATCTTGCGCTTGAACTCCACCGAACCAAAGAGCGTCAGTGCAACAGCCGCATCGTGCGCTGAGTGGGAACGACTGCACTGGTTGCGATGTACCTCGATGCCTGGTCTACCAGCACAGTGAAGCTTTTCGCGGCGGGTGTGTCTGTAAGGTTAACGTGATTGTGAGCCACGTAAACGTGTTGGCTCACACCCGCCGACACGCGAAGTCCCGTTCCTGCCTGCGGCGGCGCCGCGCTGCGGGAGGGTTGTCACTCTTTACATCGGCGCATCAAGTCAGGCGCCTTCGCTCCAAAAGCTGGGCACTACTTAGGGCGCTGGGGAGCGAGAAAAAGGCGCCGCTCCTGTGCTTGCGCAGTGGGCCCGTGCATGGGTTGCACGATGTACTCGATCTCAGAGTTGGCACGCCCACCATTAGGCTAGAATCCGCGTTCTCGTCATCCTCTGTCAGGAAATCGACACGGTAGACCAAAGCATTCTTGAGGCGGAACTGTTGCGACGTGTAGCGAAGCATGTCAGCGCGAGGGAGGGCCGAAGGCTTCTGAGCTGCTTGCTCAAGTTGACAGCACGCCTCTCGCTACGCGCTGCAGAACGGATCTGCACTCTGCTGTGCGACAGACACGTGCCCCTCTCAGGGAACATGGACTGCGGACGCCTGGAGTACAACCGCTGCGAAGACGGCAAATGGGATGCTGGAAGCCACGTCAACGATTGCATTGCCGACGCTGGGGAGATAAACGACTGGTGGTCTCCAGCACCAAGCTCGGAGAGTGCTACCGCGCCTACCGTAAGATAATCGTCGCCCTAATGATGAAGCAGACCATGCACCGCCGCGCGGTCGGTCTCGTAAAGGATGTTTGTCTCGCCATTCATGGAAGGCTGCAGCGTTCGATCACCTTCTTGATATCGACAACTTTGCGACATAACGCGCTGTTGATAGACTGGGCGCTTTTCTATTTGCGTGGGAAAAAGGGCACTGGTATGTTTGCCGGCCGTGCTGGCAGTACCCAGGTTCCTGTTCCGGATATGCATACTACCTCCGCAAGGAGGCGGGCGACTGCGCTGGCATGGTCGACGGCTGACTGAAATCGGGTGAGAATATGGTCGACCGAATCGGAGGAGCGGGAGACTGCCAGGTCTTTCGAGCCTATCAATTTTGGGCCGAGGACGCTGAGCAGGGGGTGATCGTTGGGCGGCGTGATGATACGACGGGTAACGGTCACCTACCTGAGAAAATTGGGCAGGTAAAAGCGATCATCGTCGCACTCCTGGGTCATTTTTTCTGCCAAAGCCATGATGTCCTTGTTCAGGCGAACTATGCAGCCAGTAAGAGCGGTCTCACCCTCGGGTCGCTCGTCTCCAGAGCCAACGCTGCGTTCAACCTCTAGAGGAGGTTCGGTAGCGGAGTGGGGCGGCCCTTTGGCGACATATTCACGAAAATTTCCCGTTGATGACGGCTCACGATATAAAGGAGAGACTCATATGAATTCTGTTGCGACCTTCAACATTTACGGTAAACCAATGAGCAGAGGTGCACAGGCACTCTGCGAAGGCAAGGATAATGTCTAAATTCATGCAAGTCTGAGGAGCACACAGCAGCATGCCATAGTCGACCAAGAGTGATAAGGCAAGAGAAGAGGAAGACGAGGAAGATGCACCGATGGGACCCATGCCACGCCTTGGGCTGAATGAATGATCACGTGTTCCTTTACTTCCAACGTCGAAAAGTCGAGTCGATCAGACATCGGTGGATTGATTGGTTGACAGGGTCCTTCGACTCATACGACATCTCGGCTGGAATTGGAGCTGTCCTTCCTGCCGCAGGTTGAGGCCACCGATCTAGGAAACTTTGAAACTGTGGAAAAGTCTGCAAAAGCGCCAGCCGGTCGCAGTCAGGAGTGCCTTTCCGCAATGGTCGTTGATACCGCCTTCTACGATTTGCTGGGAGTGGCGCCGAATTGCTCAGCCGCGGAGCTCAAGAGGGCATATCGAAAAGCATCCCTGCAAAATCACCCAGACAAGAATCCTGACGATCCGGAAGGCGCCAGCGCTCGGTTTCAAGACATCAGCGCTGCGTACGAGGTCCTCAATGACGATGAAACTCGAGCAGCCTATGACCAGTATGGCCCGGATGGAATGAAGAACGGTGGCATGGGAGGCGACTTTGGTGGCGCAGATTTTGACAATGTTTTCGGTGCGTAGGAGGAGAATTCTTGATACTAAGGGGAATTATGCCATTGACCGTTTCTATGCTTCCAACGAATTTAGCGTCCATGTTTGGTGGTATGGGAGACCATGGGTTTGGAAGGGGCGGCATGGGAGGGGGGGGTACACCGCGCACCAAACGACGGACAGAGGACTCGGTGATCGAGTACGATGTGACACTCGAAGACCTTTACAATGGCCGGGTTGCGAAGTTCTCTCTCACACGCGACATTCTGTGCACACACTGCAAAGGATCAGGTGCCAAAGAGGGAGCGAAGCCCACCAGCTGTGTCACGTGCGGCGGCAAGGGCCAGAAGGTCGAGAGCATGTCTGTTGGGGGAGGATTCATCTCGCAGCGCGTGGTGAGGTGCTCGGCATGCGGCGGAGAGGGAAAGAAGATCCGGGACAAAGACGCGTGCAGGAAATGCAAAGGCAGCAAGACGCACCTCGAGACCCGATCATTAGAGCTTCGTATCGAGCGCGGGATGCGTCCAGGGCGGAAAATCATTTTTCGAGGATTGGCCGACATGGAGCCTGGCGTCCCTGAAACGGGCGATGTCATCATCATCCTACGGGTTAAGAAGCATGACACGTTCGAGATGAAAGGACTCGACCTGATGGTCCATGCTCAGCTTAGTCTCAGAGAGGCACTCCTTGGCTTTGAGCGCATCATCATCAAGCACTTGGATGGACGCTTCATCAAAGTCCAGAAGCAACCCGGCCAGGTTACTCGCCCCGGAGATGTTGACCGCATCAGCGGAGCTGGCATGCCAATCGAGCGGGAGATTGAGTGGGGCGATCTTTACGTCCACTGGGACATTCGTTTTCCGGAAGATGGCGAGCTTGTCGGCGACAAGGCGACAAAACTTGCTGCTCTCTTGCCGGCGCCTCTTCCTGAGCCGCCGCAGGACAAGGACTCGGTTGTAGATGACGAAGAGCTTGCGCCGGTCAACGTCGAACGTGTGAGTAAAGCAAGACATCCAGTAGCCCATGCCTAACACTGATCCTCAATTTCTGTACGCAGTTTGGATCTTCCGGCGCCCATGGCGATGAGGAGTGGTCCGATGACGAGGACCAAGATGGTGCAGAAGGCGTTCAATGTGCCCAGCAGTAATGACAGAAAACCTGGATAACTCGACTGTTCCTAGACGACTGCTCTCAAAGTCACCCCTCTTGCTCATATCAGTCGCATTTTCACTTAACACCGGGGCCAAGCCTGCTTAGGTCCCAGCAATGTATCATATAATGCGCAAGATAGCCACACCTTTGGCATCATCTTCTGAGATTCCCACTCCATCACCCGCTACTACTCAGTTTACGATCAAGCAGTTCGGCATCTATCCCTGCCATCGCCTTGGCAAACGCCTCTTTTTTGAGGCCGCTTCTTTGTGGCTCCGCTGGGTCGTCTTCCAGATCCAGCAACTGCGAATTTTGCTGCCAAATGACAGCGGTCTGCCACAACCCACGAATAAAATTATTTGACAGTCTGGATTTGGCCCAGATCCCTCGGCACTGCTCTTCACTCAAGCCATCTGGCGGAGCGCACTTCGCACTATTGGTTTGTGCCACCTGAGAGCGGATGCGGTGCATTTGTGCCGCCCTTTCGAGCTCTTCCTCGAATAGCATATCGTAACGGCGCCAAGCTTCTGCGTCTGGGTCGCGCAGCAAAGGACTTCGCGGCTGCTTGCGTTCCTCGAAAACACCTTTACGCACAGTGCGCTGGCCATTCGTGGTTCCAGCGCTTTTGCCAGGCTGCGAAAAGGGGATGTCGAAATTCCATTGGACTCCATCGAGACGCGACCCAGCGTGTTGGAGGCTAGAGTTACTTAGGTTGCTTGATACTTGCGCGTGCGCTTGAATGCTCCGGGGCGACTTGACTTCGGTTGGTGCGGCTGTCGCAAAGCTACGCCCGCTCGACGCAGTTGCGCTGCGCGAAGGTGGAGGCAATAGCGCATTGGCGGGTGCTGGCAGGACATCAATGCTCCTTGGCTGGGTGCTTGACCCATTGGGGCCAGCGGTGAAGGCCGTCTCAGAACGATTTGGAAATGGTGGGGTTCCGTCCGAGTTTACCTTTGAGGAGGAAGCGGGCCCTCGCTGAGGGGGTCTGCGCGGAAGAGAAGGAGGTAACGCTTCATTTGAAGGTGCATTTGAAGCGCTCTCCTCCGATGTAGCCATGGTCTCGACGGTACGCGGACGAGCAGGAATTAGCGGGGCTTCAAGCCTCTCTGGCTCTTTTTGAGCCTGCGCAGATGATAGTGCTGAGGTGCTTGATACTGAGGGTTGAGCAGTCTTCTGCTCACTAGGGCCTGGCGGTACGACAGGCTTGCCGCTGCGCGACGGCAGTGCCGGACGCAGCTTGTTTGGACCAGTAGCGGCACTTAGCTTTGGCTGTTCCGCTTCGCCCTTCTCGCCTTTCACAGGGGGATAAGTTGATGACGCCTTGGCGTTTGAAATTGGAGCATCTTTTTGGACTTGTGTGGACGTCCGTGATGGTGAAAGAGGCGATGGGCAGCGAGCGCTCACAGGGGCGGCAGATGGATTTTCAGACTTCGCTCCTGAGTCTAGATGCTTCGCAGTTGCAGTCGGACGAGTTGGCACATGCGGTGCGGTTGATTTTGCGGGACAGTCTTGCAGACCAGATATTAAGGACTCTGCCACGGAAACAGTCGTAGCAGGCGCTGCCGGCTGGTGCGAATGCTGAACAGTGATGTCGGAGATCTTGGGGTCAAGGACAGGTGGTGCTTTCTTCTCCTTTACCGAGCTTGCTTCGAGCGAAGGCCCGTTGTACCTGGCCAATATGTCTTTGACACTCGGCCGTGCCTCATTTTGGCCATTCGCATCGTTGCTGCTGCTAGTAGATGCCGAAATAGCAACCGTTGACTGGATTTCTGGCCATCTATTTGGACGTAAAGGTGGCTTGATTGACTGATATTGATTGCCAGGGTTCTTTGGTGCTGATACGGACGGCTGCATTAGCTTCAACTGCCCACCGGGACTGTTAGCCTCAAAGGCCGCAATCCGAGACCGCAAATCCTTTGGGGCCACATATTGATCGTCCGTGGCGCTCATTTCAGAATCAATACCAGCCAACCGGAGGTCGGTTTGTTCGATGATATTAAGAGACCTCGTTGCGCTTCATCCTGACTCGACGACGTTGGTAGATGTGTGCGCGACTGTGATGCCGGCGGCGACACTGGCGCCGCAGTCGACGGGGGCACAGAATAAAGCTGACGCCAAAAATGTGATTCCCTTACCGGGCGCTCTGATACACTATACGTTACGATCGTCTGAAGCACGAGTGTGTGATTAATGATCGGTGCATGCAAGCGTTCGAGTATGCTCGATGCCTTCTGAGAGCTTGGGTTCTGGAAGTGATGAAATAGTGATCGAAGATGATCTCATCTGCTGTGGGCGGCGTGTTGTGTGGTGATGTGGCCAGTGCGCGCTCTTGTGCAAGAGCGCGCGAATGCCGGTGTTGGTCGAGGGGGGGACGCCTGTGAGGGAGAGAGAGGTCGTAGGAGCCAATGCGCTGCAAGATGGCAACCTCAATAACAACTCGTCTGCACTGATCCTTGCACAGCGTGGGTAACCATCTCTATTGCAGGAGGCCAAACCCATCCACGGTCTATACTATAGTGGATTCCTCGTGAGCGCAGGGGTTTGCGCTGCCGAGAGAAGATAAAGATTGTGCGCTAGCTTACCTCCGGAAGCATCCGTGCACACATCCACAATGATCCTGCTCGAGCCGGAGAATACTATCATCCGTGAGCTGCTGACATCCCGCTTTGCCAAGTGAGTCGCTTGACTGCAGACTGTCTCAGCGGAACATGCAGCGGGCCATATCACCAAGTAAGGGCATGTGCTGATGCTCCGGATGTCCCTTCGCTTTCCTGCGCAGCCCGGCATCGGTCGATCAGACGTTCACAGACTTCGATGGAGTCGCATACCACATCGAGTCCACCAAAGCCGGGCCGCTGGCTCTTTCAATGGACATCCGCTGCTGGAACGAGCTTGCGCAGTATGGCGCTATGGATATCATCAAACGAGAGTATGGCAGCTATATTCGGCCAGAGACGGAAAGCGAATACAGCCTTACCCTTCAATTCGATTACGCCAGCTTGCCGCCCGCAGGTCGTGAGTCGTTTGCGTGCCCCGCTCCGATTTGGTACTTGTGCTGACACTTCATTTACGTATTTATTCATAGCTGAGCGCGATGCACTCATCCATTCGGTCTCTCTGATCAAGCGAAATGCAATGGCAGCGCCCTTTGAAAAAGCATTCGGTATTCAACGCGATCTGGAGAAGATTGCAGAAGGCAACGCGAACCCAGCGGCAGGCTCTGGCGGCACGAGCGCGGGTGACATCATGACAATCAACTACAGAGATGACGAGGCCATCTATGTCATTCCGGCTGCGGACCGCGTAACTGTCGTTTTTAGCACAACCTTTAAGGAGGAGACGGACAAGATCTTTGGCAGAGTGTTCCTGCAGGTGCGTCGTGCCTGTTTATCGAACCTGCTTTGCGCCAGCTGAATCCATTTGGCGTCTCTTCTGCTAGGAATTCGTTGATGCACGAAGGCAGTCGTCCATCCAAAATGCACCGCAGGTCCTGTACTCAAGTCGAGAACCACCATTAGAAATCCGGCAGATCAAGGGTCTGTCACGGGGCGAGAGTGTTGGATATGTGACTTTTGGTACGTTCCCATACGCTCGATTCGACTCGCGCTCGCCCTCATTTCTCACCCCCACTACACCACTTCTCCGCAGTCCTCTTTCCGAGACATTTCCAGAACGCCGAGGTGACATTCACGACCGTCAGCCAAATTCAACTGTTCCGAGACTATCTGCACTATCACAGTGGGTCGATTGCTGCGCCGTCTTACATCGCTCCAGTTTTGCTAAATAGGATCTTCGAACTTGACACCTACAGTTAAATGCTCCAAGGCGTATATGCAGTCACGCATGCGACATCGCGTTGCCGAGTTCCTCAAGGTGCTCAACCGAGCCAAACCGGAGCAGACAGAAAAGGAGCGAAAGACAGCGACGGGCAGGACCTTCAAAAGCAGGGCTTGAGCGCTGTATTCTAGCTTGCGAGTCTGCAACGCTTCGTTTTGTAACGAGTTCAACCACACCCGTTGCACCGTCCAGGTGATGAGACTAGATTTGAAAAGGCAGAGAGTTCAACCCTAAAAGGTTTAAATGATTATGGAAGTGTGCAACACACAGCGGAACGGCGCGAAAGCGCAGACTCACTGCAGTGATGAGAAGAAAAGGTTAGCGCTCGGCCAGCCATCGGCGGCGAGCGCGAAGCTTTCCTTTGCCCTCGCGACTACACCCTGACGAACCCGGTTTGGAACGTGCTTCTTTGCGAGGTTTGCCAAGTGCTCAAGCTGTCTGAAGGCAAAACATCCCCGGGACTTGTTCAAAGACCCCGAGTCGAGCTTCTAATCAGCTGTGCAGCTTCTGTTTCGCCAGTGGAGTTGTCGCAGCAGCCAACCCATTCCCCCTCTCGAGCGCTCGTAGGCATTGGTCAAGATGGCCTCACAGGGCGGTCAGCAAGTGTTTGTGCTCAACTCGGGCCCGGAGCGCCAGCATGGCAGAAAGGCACAGGTTTCGAACATCACAGCAGCCAAAGTGAGCCACACCCTACTATGTGGAATGCAGGCTACATTCACGACTGATGCCCTTGCTCTTTACAGACTGTTGCAGATGTCATTCGAACATGCCTTGGTCCCAAAGCCATGCTCAAGATGATTCTTGATCCGATGGGTGGCATCTTGCTCACGAACGATGGCAATGCTATCTTGCGAGAGATCGAGGTTGCCCACCCAGCGGCGAAGAGCATGATCGAGCTGAGCAGAACGCAGGATGAGGAGGTGGGAGATGGCACAACGAGCGTTATCATTCTGGCTGGTGAAATTCTTGCGCAGTCCCTAGCTCATCTAGAGCGGGGGTTGCACCCAGTCGTTATCATTTCTGCTTACAAGAAGGCGCTTGCTGAAGCTCTCGCAATCATCGAGTCGATCTCAGTTCCAGTCAATGTTGACGACGAGAAGGAGATGCTCGCCCTCATTAAAACTTCCATCGGAACCAAGTTCGTCAGCCGATGGTCGGACCTAATGTGCAAGCTTGCGCTCAAGGCAGTCCGGACAGTGGCAGACATTGACAAGAGTAGCGGGAGCTCGTCTTCGGATCCCAACAAGGTTGTCGACCTGAAGCGCTTTGCCAGGGTGGAGAAGGTCCCGGGGGGCGAGATCGAGTCATCGAGAGTGTTGGATGGTGTCATGCTCAACAAAGATGTCACACATCCAAAGATGCGGCGGCGAATTGAGAACCCGAGGATCATGCTGCTCGATTGCCCGCTGGAGTACAAGAAGGGAGAGTCGCAGACCAACATCGAGATCACCAAGGAGGAGGATTGGAACCGCATTCTCGAAATTGAGGAGGAACAAATCCGGCTCATGTGCAAGCGCATTGTCGAGTTCAAGCCTGATCTCGTCTTCACCGAAAAGGGGGTCTCGGGTGAGTAATTTGTTCTCTGTTCAAGCGGGAAGATCTGACTCGGGCTTCTTTGGCTACAGACCTTGCCCAACACTTTTTGCTAAAGGAGAATATCACCGCGATTCGGAGAGTGCGTAAATCAGACAACAACCGCATCGCAAGAGCGACCGGCGCGACGATCGTCAACAGAGTGGAAGACTTGCGCGAAAGCGATATTGGCACAAAGTGCGGTCTCTTCCACATCGAAAAGCTAGGTGATGAATACTTGTATGTGTGAGGAGTGTGATGGCTGGCAGCATTGCAAGTGAATTGACCATGTCTCTCTCCGCTACAACAGCACCTTCTTGGAAGAGTGCAAGGACCCGAAAGCGTGTACAATTCTTCTCCGCGGCCCGAGCAAGGACATTCTTAACGAGGTAGAACGCAACCTTGCAGACGCTATGGCGGTGGCAAGGAATGTGGTATTCCACCCTCACCTTGCGCCTGGAGGTGGCGCGACTGAGATGGCAGTCTCCGTCGGGTTGGCAGACTTTGCGCACAGCATGGAGGGTGTCGAGGTCGGGCCGATCCTGGCTGTCGCAGACTCGATGGAGGTCATCCCCCGAACCCTCATCCAAAACTGTGGAGGCAGCGCGATCAAGACGCTCACAAGCTTGCGTGCCAAGCATGCCAATGGAGAGTTTTCGGCTGGCGTAGATGGCCACACTGGAAAGATTGTCGACATGAAGGATTATCCGCTGTACGAAAGCGCAGCAGTCAAGATCCAGACCCTCAAGACGGCGATCGAAGTGGGTTTCCTGACAGGCGATCTGCGTACTGCTTCAAGCAATACTGAACCCCTTTCTTTTGCTTATACAGTCTGCATCGCTCTTGCTTCGCGTGGATGACGTGGTCTCGGCTCGTCGCGGACGCCAAGGGGGTGGAGGTCCAGCACCGGCGATGCAAGGGCCTCAGGGAGAAGACGTTGGCGAGCAGGAGATGGCAGGTTGAACGAGTCAAATGTAGGAAGTCCAGAATGTGATCAGAGGCATTCCCAGTTACGTCCTTCTGATCAAGTGCCGAGCGTACAGAACAGGCGGCATCGCACACTGTGTCTGTGCCTACGGTAGCAGTGAGAGCTGCCAAGCGGCAAGTCTTTCATTTTTCAAACCCTCTAAACCTGGTCCATCAAGTTGTGCGCGCAGCTGGCAAAGGTGCGAGAGAAATTGATGCATCTGAATTGTGCGTGCTAGCCCAAGGCCAATCTCCCTTACTGGATCAAGGATGTAGTAACTCTTCAATAGCCCCTGTCCATAGCAGCGCGTCCATGGGAGTTACTTTCGCTGTTCTAGCGCCTGGCACTGGGGATCAAACAGATGGCTTGTCTGCGTCCTTTTGTGCACGGCTTCCACGGTGAATGGAGTAGAAGGCAACCACGGCAGGCGCGCCATGGCTCATGTCCTGTGCGATGACCCATTCATGATTTTTTGTCCATCCCTGCAAAGTGGACAAAGTTTTCCAGTTGGCGAGTCGAATTGTCCGTATCGCTCGTACTCCAGCGAGAATATAGGATCTTCTCAACCTTAACGTGCACTTCACTATCGATGAGCTCAGGGTTCACAGATGGCTGCTGTTCTCGGCGGCGTGAGCCTTCGGCTTGGCCTTTTAGCTCTCTATTCGCGCTGACTCTGTCATCTCGTGACGCTGCCTCCTCGTCGGCTGATGTGGAGCTGCACGATGTGCGATAATGGCCTCGACGATGCGTCGCCGTCGGTGTGTCACAGGCCGGTTGGGTGCGCTTAGCGGACTTCGACTATGACAGGTGCACTGTGTGACAGATCCGACACAAGAACTCAGTCTCGTTCGGTGTCGCTCTCTCCAACCCATTTGACAAAGTATTCCGAGGTATACCCACGCGGCCACCTTCAACCAGAATACACTCGACTTTGTCGTGCTATTCTTCTTCAATGATTCCCCAAGGCGGCTTCTCCACTGGCGGTTGACGGCTGACCAGTTGCTGCGACAGCATTGTGCGCGACTGTTGAGCTGCCGATGACTCGCCCAAAGGAGAGCGTGGACTAAGCTTTTTTTGTCATAGTGGCCACATCCTTGCTTTTCGCTTCGTCTTGTCCCGCACGCCTTGTGGCTGACCGCTAGTCGACGATGGAGGCTTGGCTTCAGATCGCGTTGGCTTGGCTGTGGACAATTGAGTTATTACAGGTTGAATGAACGGCTGACTTTTCGCTTGACGCGCCCCTTTCCCCTCGACGCTTGATGCACAATCTGACATAGACTGCACCCGGGGCCTCATCCTTGACAAATGCGTGATCTGGGGTACAATCTTGGCATTCGGCTGTGCAGATTGTGGCCATGCACCAGTGAACTGTCATGGCTAGGCTGCAAGTGGCGATGGCTCAGCCGATGTAGTTTGAGTCTGTTTCGATTTGGTTTCACGGCGCTGCTTCACTCGGGGGTTACGGGTGTCTTTAGTCTTTGACGCCTAAGCTTTTGCAAGGATGTCGTTGATAGCTTTTCGGCATCGCTTGCTCACAGGGTTTCCGGGCTTCGTTACTTGGAACTCGAAAGCTGGAGGAGCGTCGTCCGACACATCTTCCGCAAAATCCCATAATCTCTCATCCTCGCTGAGGCCGACAAAGTGCAGAGTACTCCAGCTGCCCCCTTCGATTCCATCATGTGTTCAGACTGTCTCCACCACCAATGCTCTCCTCCATCGACGGTCTCTGGTGTCGGAACCCGTTCAAGACGTCCCGAGCACTTCTGTTACGCTGCAGTGCGATGTCCACCTTGGTCTATTTGCGGTTCCTCGCCTGAGCGCGGATGAGCCTTTGATGGTCGCTGGCACGGAGCCGAGTCAATCATTCCCTCAGGAGATGTGCTCATAGCGATGCGACGACGTTTAGATGTGCGCCTTGAGGGCGCTGCCGACGGCGGAGACAGGGTAAGCGCGAAGCGCGCCACGGGGCCTAGAGCGAGCGACCCTTCGTCGGCAGATCCTGTTTTGCCAGCAATGTCTAGACAAGTACATGTTAACCTAGCCAGAATGCCCCGCTTGTATATTTGCTTTTTGTGCCCCAACATGCGTCTTGCGCATCTGGCAATTCGCAAAATAAACTCGCCAAGGTATCAACCCACGCCAGGTAAGTATCCGGTCTATCGCCGACGGCCTTCGGTTCACTGCTGACGTGTTCGTTGAACGTTGCAAGCGCCGTAGAGTAGGCATGCACGCAGTCTGATGGGATCTGGATCGTCATGATGCCGCTGACTAAGCCGAGCACGACAGAGGAGTCACGATCGTAGACCTTGCTAAGGCCGACCGCGACGGTTGTGCGTTTGCTTCAGTCTAGTGTGCAACAGCTTCAAGTACAAGTCCTTCCAAGCATGCGCAATCCGCAATCTCCACCTGCAGGGGTGTGCAGCCGCGTGTTCTTCTCAAGAGTGCTTTTAGGAGACTACGTGACTTCGATTGCTGTTCAGAGTCTAGATCACCTCAGAGCGAAGAGAGTAAGAAGGTGCAATGTCATGACAGCCCATCTACGATTACGTGACTGACCGGTGGGAAACGTTTCTTAATTTCAGCACGGTGACGCCACGCACGTCCAGGCGATGGGTAACAACAGCGTAAATCAAGTACATAATAACACAGAAACCGAATCCAGCGTTGCACTAAATCCTATACTACAGCATCTTTCACCGTTCCCCGATATCACACTTCGTCCATGGATCACGTCCACCCTCAACGAATGACCAACTCGACGAGAAATAGGTGTGGCAGCTCTGCCGAGTAACAAGGGAATCTTAGAATCCCGCGCGGCCGTGCCTCTTTGCATGTCGTGCACATGCTATTTATAAGATAAGGGCCAAGATGCGTCGTCACATCGATTCCTGACCCGCAAAGCAAAAAGAGAAAGAGTTGGTATCGGAAGGTTTCAGCTGCTCTTCAACCTGTCGCAGGCATGATCGCCGCTCCGCATCTGCCATTTGCTCCATTCTCAGCTTTCCCGACCGCGAGTTCCAGTCGCTGTCTGTATGCTGCATGGATGGATAGCCTTTCTGTCTCAAGAAGGATCGGTGCGATCTAGATGCCACGCTACATCGAGGTGAGTCCTCATATGAACAGAATCCTCTCCATTTCGCGCGCACGACTAAGTGGCGCCAGGTGTATTCTTTGTGGTTCCAGCAGACAGTATCGCCTGCATCGGCGTACACGTCAACAGCCAAAGGATGCAATCTTGGGATTGGGGGAAAGAAGTGGGAAACGGAGGGGGGATCGGAGAGTCAGCGGGGCTCGTAAGTGAGGCGCTAAGGATGAGGCAAGGGCAATAGAGTGCCGACTACCGCAACTTTGAACTCAAGAGGAAATTGCGCAGTGCAGTCTCGCCGACGACCATTAAATGATACCGATATGATCAGCGACCTCCAGAGACGTCTCCACACATTTGTGATTGTATGCGCTCATCTTGACGCTGATATCGTCAACAAGGAGCTCAACTGTTACATGCTGCCCCGTGGAGTGACTTGTCTTGGCTCACATATCACCGTTGATGATTTCCAGGTGCCACTGTATTCGAGGCGGGAGGGGTAGCAGTTTATCATACCGGTTGGCGCCATTGGAATTGACTACGGGCAATCTAGTAGTTCGCTGCGCTAGGTCGTGTTATAAGGAAGCAGATACGGATCAGATTTTGGAGTACTAGGGTTAGGGTTAGGGTCCCATCTGCAACGCTCGCACAATAAATCAGTCACGGCCAAGGATTTGACCGCACGAGCGCATCAAGAACGTGCCGCCACAGCGAAAGTATGCCACTTCGGGACCCAGTTGCAAGAAGGGATGGCCTTGCGGCACCACCGCGGGTAGCTCGCCCTTGAGGTGCAGCAAGCCAGTTGAGACAGATGGTTTGCGAGTCCATTTCGTCTAGCAACTCTTTTTCTCGTTGTCTGTCCGGCTCCAACAGATCAGTGCTCATGTCATCTTCGCCGTCCTCGTGTTCCCTTGCTGCAACCTCGGGTGCGATGAGAAAATCGAGTTTCTCAATTTGCTCCCAGTGATCCGTTCGGCTGTCCTTATGGCTTTGCGGCTGAAAGATGGACACTTCCAGCTCGTTTGACAGAGCTGCAACCAAGCATCCTCCTAATGGCCCGTGCAGCCCCACAGGCGACCATCTTGCATCACGTCATGCTTGCGTCCAGAAGCTTGTACTCTGACCAGCAAAGTCTAACTAAACACGTCCTGTCAACGCTGCGAACGATCAAGGCCTCACGCTAAAGAGTTGCACACACCAGCATTGTAGAGCGTCCGCCCTCTTGAGGGCGCAATCAGGTCACCCTCACGCTTTATGTGACCATGAAAGCAGTTCAGATTGAGACCAGTGTCATTGGCTTCGCCCGCAATCGAGTGTTGTCGGATGAACTTGCGATCAAAGCCCAGCGCGAATGTTTGACGGGGGAGGAAAACAGATGGTTTAGATACGCTTCAAGCCGGGTCTGAAGCTGGTAGTCTGCACCAACAATGATGTGCAGTCCGGTCCTGAGGACGACCAGGACCTTACCGTCGGCTGACCATCTGATGCATCCCGGACCCGAAACATCTCCAACGAGCGGTATTAGGTTCGGCAGAAGCCGTTGTGCGAGCGAGCGAGCATCGAGCTCTACATTTCGTATGGGTGTAGCTTGCGAAGGCCGTGGCATCATTGGGTTTTCGCTACTATCCATATGCGCTAGGCGGAAGCTGTGACGTACAGACTGGCGCCTTTGCCCAAGCGTCAAAGAAATTCAGTTGCTAGCCGCAGTCGGAGTCGTTTGTCTTGATGGACCGAGCAGCTCTCTCCAAAGTGGGTACAAGCGAACAGGAAATGGCGGAGGTCATGATGATGCCGTGTACAACGATGACATCCGTGGCCAAATGAAGGAGTTTGATGCAAGGACGTGGATCGATACGCCGTATGTCCAAGATGGAAGTGGTGGACGGCTTCTTGATGGGTTACACAGGTTGCTTTGGTGCAAGGAGCGCGTCGCGTTGACAGGCACTGCAACAGTCTGAAACCTTACACTCAGCAGGTTTCATTCAAATTGAAGATGGATAATGTCATTGTCTTTATTGTGCATGCAGACGCGATCACTAATTCCAAACTTATTCGTGTAGCGCACACCATACTCGAAACTCATGAAATGATTCCATTGCGAATGTTGGCAGATTAAATGTTATGAACGGTACAAAGATTAGCAAAGCGTGACTCGTCATGGTCCGGAAGTAAGGTCTGCAAAGGCACCAAGTATACAAAACCCAAGGAGAGAGAGAAGCAAAAAAATGTGAAGCTGCATGTGTCACGGCCGAGGGCGTGTTTTTTGTGATAGCTTATGAGCCATTCGTTTAGCCTTCACGCTCAACCTCGATCTTCTGAATGACGTGGGCCTGGTTGATCGAGCAAGTGTTTCGGGGCTGGGCGACGTCGCTTGCAAGTGGACGGGCGTGTGCTTGTTGAGTGGGGGAGACTTCGTTCGTGAAAGTATGGGTGGGACTGCGTCCATCGCCCTTTGTCGGTTCGAAGCCGAAGCCACTCATGGGCGAGCCGAGGTTGGTAGCATTGGTTGTGTGGCCGGTTTGAGAGTACTCGCTGACGGGCAGGCCGTCGTAGCTCATAACGCCAACTGGGGTGACGCCTGCACTGCCACTGGCTGTGGACGACTGCCCCGGATTGCTGCTGCCGCTGCTGCTTTTACCTCGGCCAGAGAGCGCGAAGACACCGAGCATGCCTAAAGCGCCGCCACTGTTGGAGCCGCTAAAGAGGACCAGTCGGGAAGCAGAGATGCCAGTGACTGCGATGTTGAGAGCTGCGTTAATGGATGAATACGACCACTGCGGGTTGGCAGCAAAGAATGCAGCATTGAGCACATTGACGACGAGGACTGCAATGAAATAAAGCAAGCCGTCTGCTAGGAGGCGCTGACTCCAGATACTCGCGGTACTCTGGGTAGGGCTAGCTTTGATGCCCTTCAGCAAGCGTAAGGACGAGATGAGGACGATGGCCACGTCGAAGACGACGATGGTGACGAAGTTTGCGTAGAAGACATTTGCGTGTGATTTGGAGAGCGGGAAGCAACTTAAGCCGCCAGGTCCGACCAATGGTATCACGAAGGAGGCGAAGAGGAGGGTGCAGACTGCCTGGCCGACCCAAAGAAAACAGAGAAGACAAAGAATGGTTCGGTTGCGATTGTAAATGGCCCAAGTGCGGAAGACGAAAATGGCCGAGGCGCCGAGGGTGACGATGCTGCAAACATAGGGGATGGTTCGCGCGATCAAGTCGCAGGGCTTTTCCGTCCAAAATGCGCGTACGGCAGTCAGAAACATCACTAGCCAGATGATCGGTACGTAGCGAACGATAACGAATGGGAGGGTGATCAACACGAAGCCCTTTTTCCGATACCACCGGATTTCATCCGGAAGCGTCAGCAAGTAGCTGAAGGCGTTAAGAATGATAAGAAGCGAAGTCAGTGTTTGTGGTATTGATAGCAAATTCTGCGGCCCTATTAGCCGGTCGATGAACTTACTCCCAGAGGACCATGGCTAATGATGCCGCTGCATATAGTGAAATGTCCCATACCGGAGCCGTGACTGGAAGGAACGGTGGCTGGGGTAGCACGAGGGGAGGTGCGTCATTTTCCATGATGTTGGAGAGTCTGGGTCCGGCAACGATAGGTGAGAGAGCGGATGTTGGATAGGTAGGACTGTTGCTCCCTCTCTCGTTGGATAAAGGCGTAGCCGGCGCACCCTGGACCCACTGCCTCGTTGACCCAGACAGCTAGTAGGAATGCAGAGATT
>NW_013546911.1:0-59487 GCF_000711695.1 Tilletiaria anomala UBC 951 | reverse complement strand
GCAGGTGCAGAAGGGCACAGGCGGAGGGTCTCCTTGAGAATGGCGTCAATATATTTGAGCTTGTTTGCGTTCATCTTCATCATGTCGCCACCCGATTCGCCAATCACGTTTTCCGCCTCCTCGCGTGCTTTGCGTAAAATGACCGGGTTCTTGAGCATAAAGTAAGTCGCGAAGGAGAGCAAGCCAGAGGTGGTCTCATGGCCGGTGATCCTGGAGGAGATACAAGCACACGCCGCAGCCGGAGAGAGTGTCAGCTATAATCTACTCCTCTTGTGAAACTGCCACCTGCACTCACAAAAAGGTAACCATTTGATAACGGATGTTCTCGTCAGACAAAGCTTCTCCCGTCGAAGGGTCACGGTCCAAGAACATGTTGTTGAGCGAGTCATGCGCATCAGGGTCTGGGTACTTGCATCTGGCCTCAATGATTTCGTCGCACTGCTTGAGCAAGGCTTGGATGTTGCGAGTATACTCGGCGTCGCTCATGAACATCAGCTTCTTGAGAATGCCCGGGCGTTTGGCACGCGCGCTAGATTCTGAGGAGCGGGTCAGGCAGGCGTTTTAGCGGGACTCCGTCCAGAGTGAAGGCTTCAGCAGGCACACTTACCTTTGAGCAAGGAGGCCATTGTGCTGATGAATGGGTGTGGGGTGGCCGAATGGAAGCTGTTGAAGCGGTACTTGAAGGTGCACCACGCGATTGTGTCCTATTGCAGCGTAAGCACAGAAGGGAAAGAAAAGGGTCAGAATTGTTCTTTCCTTCTTTTAGCGCGTGCTGTAGATATAAGCACAAAGGTAAGATTGGTGTACTGCTCTGCAGCCTCGAACGGCTGACCAGCATGGTGCTCCCAATGGAGAAGCATCTGACTGATGACGTCCACCATCATGGGCTGCATCTTGCGGATGGCCAGCGGTCCAATGGCAGGAAATAGGATGCGATGAGCGAGACTCCAGATCGGCGCATCTCCAAAGGCTGTGAAAAGACCGTCGCCGGCGAAGTTTCGCACCTCGCGCAAGGGGCGCCGATACCTTTCTCGAACTTGCCCCCATCACAGGCGTGGTCGACTTGCTCATGACTGGAAAGGAAGACGGTGTGCTGGTCGAGCAGATGAAGCTGGTAAATAGGGCCGTAAATCGCGCTGAGCCGGACCAGGTCGGGAAGGCTCTCGGTGAAGTGGATATCGGTGAGGTTACTGGTCAAGAAACGCTCCGCGGGCTGGGGAATCGGCCGGTGCTCGGCTGCCTGGCCTTGCGAAACAGCCATGGCGAAAGGGTGAGATGAAGGGATGGAGGATTAGGCAAAGCGGCGCCAGATGCTGCTTATGGTTCAGTCGGATGTCACAGAGCAAGCTGGACGTGGAACGCATTGACGAGAGCATTGGTGTCTCCAGTCTGTGGACTGTGGAGCCGGTCTAATATATATATCTACACTCAAGGGTTCTAGGGTATGCAACAAAAGCAGCTTGCGTGCTACTTGTACTACACACGCTTGCTAGCATGGAAACTATGTCACTTCGTATGGGCGGTGCAGTGCGGCGCAACTTTGCGCCACGCTCCATGTTGCAGTCCACGCACAGCCACGGGCGACAGGCAATCCTCCACCCCAACTCACAGTCTCGGGTCTCGCCACCCGCCTGCCGGCTCCGGATGTCTAGCCGGATGTGAGTTCAAACTCGTGTATAGGGGAGGGTTCAGAGGAGGTTTCACGCATCCTTTTGCCGGGCTTGCAGCTTGCGAGCACAACTTCCTCCTGCGAACAACATACTGATTTCGCCAGCCCCATCGGCTATTTTTTTTATCTACTCTGAACGGATCCAATGGGGTCAGCACGCCGCGAATAGCCGCGGCCTGCGCTACAAGCTGTCCGCGACGCCCCGCTTCTCGGCGGACTTAAACTATTCTCACCGGCGTTAGGCATGCACAAGTCACTGCCATGACCCTCTTTGCGGCATCAGTCTAGAAGGCGCCTCCCACGAAGCCCTCGAGTAACACGAAAGCCAGCATCCTGTCACTTTGAAACTTCGCGGCTGCCATCACCCTCCGGGTATGGTTGTATGCGATTCTCTTTGTTCTGTCTGCTTTCATAGTCTCACTGATTCACACATACTCTTGTGATGCCCAGCCTATTCGCGTTCAGCCTTTGTGGCCTTTGGTGATGGCAAGAAGAATTAAATCAAGACCGGAAAGTGATTGGTGGCGACGCAATGCAAACACACAGGCGGCAATGCTTGTTCAATTGAATTTAGCGGATGTTGATCGCTGGCAGATTTGAAGGCAAGTAGTGTGATTGGAGAGTCACCCACGTCTATGATAGGCTGAGGCCACCGAGCCTTGCGATGACACCATGGATGTGATTGGCAGAGGAGATACGGTCATGTGGAGCCTTCCCGGTCTGGCGATGGACTAAATAATGGTGGGAGTTGCTCGTTCGCGGGTCGATTCATTGAGCAATGGGGCAATATGAGAACCATCGAAGGGAGTGTGTGGGTGGACTTTTCCAAGATATTTACCTGAAGTGAATCAGACGTCTCCTCCTTCCCTACCCTCTTCTCTCAAAATGTGACCAGCCGCGACATCCGGGGGTATCAGCCTGGCTTGGCAACTTCCTCCACGTCCCACGGATGGCAAAGCAAACCAAGGACCAGCGACGAGGTGCTCGAGGGCCTGGTGCTTACCTTGTATAGACCCGGTAGACTTGGTACAATTCATGTGAACTTGCAGCTCTCAATGCAAGTCGGGATTGATCGATTTTTATGTTTGTCGGCTGGCTCTTTGGGATCCAATACTTCCAAGTGGCACATGCCAAACGCCTTTCGGTTACGACGCTCATCATCCTTTCCATAAAACTCCATGATATCGATTGCTCGCACTTGCTGCTTCCCTTGATCGTTCAACCAGCGGCGCAACCCTAAATATCAGAGGTGTGATAAATATAATACTCTCTCCGTTCTTCCCTATAGGAATGCAAGGCGAAGAGGGGAGAGCCTGTGTCGGACGGCGGACTCTAGGCTGTGCCGACTACCTCTGGCTCGTGCTCGTCATGTGTCCGAGAGAGACTGGAACGGACGGAGAAAAGTTGACTCGAGGCTGTTAAGGCATCCAGAGAGCACCGGGGTCCGAACGGAACAGAACAGACCAGTGCAAGGGAGGCGCGTCATTACGATATACTACTACATTTCACATTCGAACTGGGGCCCGAACGCGAATTCCAGCCCAGCCAGCCGGACACGGGTCGATCGATCCGTCTGGAGATCCTCCCTGGACGAGTCAACGGGTCTGACGATAACAGGCAGCCTGTGTGCGGGCAGAGGGAAGCGAGCACCCCCCGCCATCTGATGCCACGCCAGGTGTCTATTGGCTCAGTATCTGGCGTACGAACTGCTCGTAGTTGATATTTCCGTCACTGTGTAGCGCAGCGCAGATTCGATTCAATCGGGCATCAGCAACAGCTCTGCGTGCATGCTTTCCTTTGCCCTCTCGGGTCTAACACTCACGGGCCGACCTGCACGCCCTTGAGCAGCTCGTCCACTTCCTCATCGCTCAGCTTCTCGCCCAAGCTGGTGAGCACGTATCGCAACTCGCCCGCACCAATGTACCCATTTCCTTCCTTGTCGAATACCTGGAAGCCGCGGATGAACTCCTCCGGGGTGCCTGCAGGCTTGAAGCCGTTCGGCCGGTGCAGGATATTGAGGAAGGTGTTGAAGTCGACTGTGTGCCAGAGTCGCAGAGGTTGATCGATCAGCTTGCATTTCCATCCCAACGTAGACAATGCCATGCACGGGACTCTTCCCACAATCCTGTGTACGTTGCCTTTCCGCCTTTCGTTGAAAGCCGCATCCGCCCCGCGCCCTAGCTCCCCTTCCAACTTGTTCCCACAGTTTAAGCTCCCAATCGCGAATACAACTCGTCTCTTCAGCTTCCAACCGCTAATTGATAAGCTTTGCAAAATAAATTTCGCCCGCCGCCTTCACATTTCGGGTGTTTCTGACGTAGAGACACGGCAGCTGCGGACAGCCGCATGGAAGAATAAACATTTCCTCACTTGCAAAGAGCTCGCCTATCTGCGCATCCACCGAGCTTCCTCAATAGCCATCCACTCCCGCCCCTTATTGACATCGCAGCGTACACCGCGTATTAGAGCGCCGAGGTGCTGCTCGCGCCTCATATACCGTAAAGGCGAATTATCGAGGGGTATACCGACTGCCATTCGCTCTCACACCCTTCCTTATTCACTGAGGTTCATAGCCCCTTCGGAGAGCGTTCATGCATCCTCGACTCACTCTCTTTTGGCGACTGCGCCGCGAGTTCACCAACCTCCGCCTGCGTTGGGTTCTGTCCGAGGGCGCGGAGCAAGTCGCCGAGCGACTCGCGTGCGACAGTACCGCTGCCCTTCTTGTCGAAGAGCGCGAAGGCTTCCTTGTACTCTGCATCGGCCTGCGTGGATGCAGCCATCAGTAAGAACAGTAATACGAGCAAGGACGATGATATCGTGCGAATCGTGAAGAGGTGGTGGATCGCGGAACGCATAGACGAAAGAGCGTAAGCATGGTTCACGCAGAGAGCACAGCATGCAACCAAAACACCTACCATCGTGGATATGTCTGTCTTATCTGAAAAGAGGCGCGTACAAGCGGTCGACGTAAACATACAGTTTGTATCGAGAGCGAACACGAGGAAAGAATGACAGAAGAAGGGTGGGTGGCCTTTGGAAGGGCGATGAGATGTGCTGTTGTTGGTGATGTCGGCGCGGTGGATACTGAGTGACTGCGCGTGCGCGCTCGGGCCCCTCATTCCTCGCTTAGCTGGTTGGTTCATATCCTCCTGAACTACATTTAAACATCTTCGACTTGGTTCCAACTGTGACCTTCCTTTTCGTTTTGCGACTCGCCTGGATCACCATACTCTTCACATAACTTTCTTCTGGTTGAGTCCCAAAGTATGTCTTTTCACACCACAAGCAAGTTATCATCCTTTACCAGCGCTACAGCCACCACCAGGCTCTGTGCAGAAATGGCCTCTTCCATTGCGAGCACATCGCGTGTGCTTCTCTCCCGGCACAGCGTCCGGCCTTCCTGGGAGTGCATCTGCCCCTCGCGCTTCTCCAGAAGCATCACCTCTTCCACTTTACTCGGCGCAGAGTCGCCCGAATCGCCAGCACGAGCTCATCGCCCTTCTTCTCCCAGTTCCAGCACGCCGGCAGAGCTTGCTCGAGTGCTAGGAAACAAGACTGGGGAGGATGTACGACCGTCCAGCTTCTCACCTGGAGCTTCGGCCACTCGCGCTCGGCGAAGGACGTTCGAAGCACGCCAGGCCGCTGCGGGCCGCGTACAAGGCCTCTCTAACGGTAGTGCTTCTCCTCCTTCGCCCGGGCAACAACAAAATTCAGTCCGAATGCCCAGCGAGCGCTTGGCGCAGCCTCTCTCCAACCCTTACCTTCAGAAAAGGCCAGGCTACACCCCAGACAACATCCCGCCAGCGACGAACCCGCTTCTCGCGACAATCGTCGGTCTGCTAACGAAAGATGGCAAGAAGGCCAAAGCGATGCGCCAAGTCTCAGACGTCCTGGGCCATCTGATGCGTGCAACCAACTCGTCACCTTTGCCCATCCTCAGCGCCGCCATCGAGCTCGCATCACCGCTAGTGCGCATGCAGTCGTCAAAATCAGGAGGCAAGCAGGTCCAAGTGCCGCTGCCGCTCAACGAAAAGCAGCGCACGCGCCGAGCAATCGTTTCCATCCTCGAGGCCAGCAAAAAGAGGGGTGATGCAGAGCTCAGTGCAAGGGTAGCAAGAGAGGTCATCGCTGTCGTCGAAGGGAACAGCAGCGTGCTGCAGAGGAAGGAAGAGATCCACAAGGTTGCGCTGGCGAACAGGGCAAATGCCTCGGTCCGCATCTGAGAATGTACATAAGCAGCTGCCTTGTCTCATCTTCAAGCTTCCCTCGTTCTCGTATGAGCCCGAACAAGATGCGCTTGTTGAGTTTGACGATTAATGAACGTAGTGAAAGACTACACTCTTTCAACAACATCCGGACACATGTCAGTGACAATGACGCTCTAGGTTGACATGGGGGTCATCAGCGGGCAAATTTGCGATGGACCATCTTGAAGCAGACCACGAAAGGTCGCGTCCGCATTATGTATCGTAGAGAGTCAAAGGGCGCTCGAAATATGAAATATAGTACCTTGACTTTGTCGGATGTTCAGTACAATGACCTTTTCGGGGGCTCCATTCGCATTTCGATTATTTCCGAAGAAGCTGTAAACGCAAAACGCTGATGGAGAGAACATGAGGAGCCTTCTACATACAAGCAACATTAATTGTGTGTTGAAGTCGTAGCCTTTCATTCCGAGCTTGAGACTTGCGGATCGTCCACTCAATTCTAGTATCGGCATCGACTCAAGCTGGGTTCATCCCATCGAGAAAGACTGACTTCTCAGCATCTGCATGTGTCCACCAGGAAGTGTAGCTGTTAGTTGCTCAACGACGACACCTCATGAGTCATTCGCGATTTGGCGCGCTGCCCCGTTGTCGACGACCCAGCGAACAACAAGCTTGTCGGCTCCCAAAGCGCAGGCATCGGCATGAGACCTAGTCGTTAAATAAATATATATTTGACGCCCAGTGAGGAGACGATGCGTCACGATTCTAGGTCTGAGCCGCATTTTTCTGACTCCATCTCTTGCACAGGGGCACACAGAAGTCTATCGTTTGAATGAACATGTACGAGCTTCTCTTTAAGGAAAGGTGGTATTATCTGAGTACCCGGTGACGGTTAATCTCGTGGCATTCGTGTATCACCCGTGTGGCGTGCAGAATTCTGACAGATCACTCGAGCGGAGGAACATTGCCCATAAACTTAACTGTCCCGAGCTCAGTAAAAGAAAATGCTGGGAAGGCAATCGGTGCCCAACAGAAACCCCTTCGACGCTGCGACGAGGCGCTTCGACCAACGGGTGGGTCGGACGACCGCGCAAGCCCCGTGTACTTGCGATTCCTGCCAAATTTTCATGGGGTGATTTTCTGTAGTAGATGCAAGCTCTTGTTGCGATGGTATTGGATGCCTGGCCCTACGGATGACCAGGTGTTGATGCCCAATAACAACCAGTGCTGGCTGTATGGTCGTACCTCGTATATATATATATATATGGGTTCGTCTCCCCTGAGCCAAGCACAGCATGGAATGGAAATGGAATAGACAATGTGTGAACTGCACTCTGGGAGGTAAGATGGATGGAGGATGAACAACGAATGATTTGGGCTTGGTAAACGATTGTGTTTCTACCTTCGCTGAAGGACGTCAAGCGCCAAGGCTTCAAGGGCCCTCGTGCTGGTGGCGCGAACATCGGAAATATTAAGCAGAAGACATGGCACAGAAGATCAAACCAACGGATAGCGTGGACGAGGCGTGCAAAAGTGAAGCGACGAAAGAGACTGTAGCGGAGAATGTGGAAGGCAACAGCGGAGACAAGACCTCAAGATCGAAAAGGTCGATTGCCGTAGCCTACTTGGGCCCTGAAGGTACCTTTTCACATCAGGCAGCGACCGCATCATTTTCGCAAGTAAGTTCAGTCGATATTCGATACCAGGCGTATCCGAACATCCGCGCCGCATTCGACTCGTTGTCTGCGGCCATGCAGGGAGCTCTCACATTTGACAAAGATGAGGACACACCATCTATGGCCGCCGCGCCGGAAGAGCAATATGTCGTGCTACCGATCGAGAACAGCTTCTATGGACCCGTTAAGGAGACGATGGACTGCCTATATCTCAAGGAAGTTCCTGTGGCTGTGCGACCCCGACCGGAACCAAGCACATCGTCAGTGTCGTCGCAGAGTTCGATAGAAGACGAGAGCGCACCAGCGAACGGTGGATCACCTTTCAGCGCTGCGTCTCAAAATGAAGACTTGGTATTCGACTTGAAGTGCGGCTCGGCGCCGCTGTCCATTCGGATCGTCAGCGGGGCCACTCTGTCAGTGCGACATGCCCTGTTGCTGTCGCCAATGGATGCAACATACCTGCGAAAGAAATATATGCAGGACTTAGAGCATGAAAAAGCTTCAATGAGGCAAAGGATCCACTCTCCTGGAGGCTACACCGCCACATCTAGCAAATCGGATGATACAGCAGAACTATTTGTAACGACTGCCAATGGGAATGGCGAGGATATATCTGACGAGGAGGATATACTTCCTTGCGCGGCCTTGGAGGAAATCTCAGAGGTCGCCTCGCATGAGCAAGTGAGTCTGAGTATTATACCAGCGTCTCAATATGTCGCTTATGCACCCAATTCACGCTTGGCACCCTCACGTGTGATCAATCCCACATCTACTTGACACAGGCTCTTGGACAGTGCAAGACATTTCTCTCAAAGTATTTGCCCAACGCTAAGCGCATCCATGTTGCATCCACAGCACTGGCTGCATCGAAGCTGCTTTTGGGCGCTGATATCCGAGTGGATTCCTACGGCAAACATGAAGCAGACGCAGGCGTGGATTCGAAAGTTGACGCTGAAGGCGTGAAGGAAAGAGCGGGAACGGAAGGGATCCGCGCCGCGATCGCATCTGAGTTTGCAGCGGCGCGTCTAGGGGTGCAAGTAGCACGGTCTGATATACAGGACGCTCACAGTACGTTGACTGCGCCTTTTCGTCTATCTGTGCATCATCGTCTTACGTGCGGCTGATATCTCTACAACGAACAGATAATACCACGCGCTTTATCGTACTAACCACGTCTGAGAATCACGTATTCCGATGAAATGTATACCCCCGCCAGCAGGGCATCAGCTTTAGCATGGATTGCTGTCTACAAATGGCGACAGTGTAGTGATCGTTTGTAGGAGTCTAGTAATACATGAGTACCTTCCAGGCGGAGGAAAACCGTTAAGGAGCGACAGTCGGCTATGTCACTCTTTTGCTCGTGCCTATGTGTGCTGGCCATGCGATTAAGCAGTTAGCAGCGTTAATCGCGACGAGATTTCGGCCTGACCGCGCACGACGTTCGCCAAGTAGGAGACCATGAGAATGTCCTTAAGATGGAGGAAGAAGTCAGTGTCTTTGCATCTTTACGGCACATATGTTCGCCCGCGTGGTTCCCACTGACTTGTAGGTGAGTGTTGAACAGCTCCTCGAGCTTGCTCTCCCCATTCTCATTTGTGGCACTGCCCACGGGCACCTTGCTGATCGCATCCAGGATGAACCGCCCGATAGCCGGATCCCCCCGTCTCTCGCCGCTGATGACTTGCCGCACGTACGTAAGCACTCGATCGAGCTGAGCTTGCACCTGCTTGAGGGAAGCAGCGAGAGCGTCCATGTCGGACATGGGCGTGGAGGTCTGCGACGCCAGCATCGAAAGCGCTGGTCGCTCCGATGGAGAGTAGAAGAGGTTGACAGGGAGTGGAAGGAAAGCAGTGGAGGATGCCTTTGGTGTAAGTCCAATTGGCGACCTGTGGAGAAATTGCGAGAGAAAAAATGAGCTTCAATTGGAGCAGCTATGAACATTATGTCGTCACTCACGAGACCCATGCCCTGACACCCAAGTTTTCATCTTGCAAGTCGGTGTTCATGGTCAAGTGCACTGCCTGCTGAGGGGCTGTCTCCTTGCTGTAAAAGTCCTGAATGAGAGCTGAGTATGAGTTGAGGTCCGAACCAGTCGCATACCAGCCAACAACAACCTCGTTGGGGTTCGCTCGGGTGTGCAACTCTAGCATGCTCCTGTGGTATTCGATCTCCACGGAAACCTGATCTTCCGTCTCATCATGCGGGACAGCAAAAGCGGACCGGATCTCCACCTCGGACTCTGTACGGGTTCCAAGCAACGTGCCGATCACACGAGCGTCCTCGGCATCTGCACGTCGCCGCAGGTAGTGGTCAAGGATGCTGAAGAGTGCGACGGGATGGACCGAGACGCTGGAAAGCGAGCGCGAGTGCTGGGCGCCGGCGCCGACCGAGGGCGGGAAGGCGAGGTTCAGCGCCGATGAAGAGGAAGCGATGAGCGACATGATGGCACTGTGCTTCGAGGTAGGAGTTACGTGCAAGAAATTGCTTGTCAAAACCAGCGCTGCGCTGATGACAAGAAGGTATCACTATCGGTGTGTTGTGGACTACAGAAAGACATGCTATTAGAAGATCTTCTTGAGCGACTGCACCAAATTTTTCGGGCGGAATCCCCCTCTCTCCTGCGCGCCTTTAATGTATATAAAGACATTCTCAATGCACCATACTTTCTCACTCCTTTGGCAAATCCAACCTTCACCTTTTAAGGCGCTCTCCAAATCTCCAGGCAGCACGTAGCGCAGCGAAGCTGGCGGCAAGGCAGATAAGGCGCATCATGAAGATTAACAAGCTCAAAGTGCGGCCGAAGAAGGAGGTGCGAACGGCGGCCTGCGCCGCTGAGTTTGCCACTATGCTCGCATGCTGGGCAAGCTACAATGACCTCTCAAGCCAAGGACAATGTGCCGAGAGTGCGAGGGCTCTGCAGGCGTGCATGCGAACCAAGGTAATCTTTTCTTTTTGGGGCGCAGGCAGCGAAGGAGTCTTGGCTGAAGTACACACTGATCCTTCCCCCGGGGATTGCGTCTCACAGGCGAAGAAGCAAGCGGTCTCAAAGCCAACAATCAATTACCACCTCGCTCGCTTCAGCAAGCAAGTGTGATTTGCTCGACTTTGACTCTCTCAATTCTCCATAGATGGGGGTGGAACGAACGATCAATGCAGGCGCCGCCAAATTGAGCAACGCTGAACGTGCACTAACGGCTATCTCAGCCATATGATGGCACACCGGAGCCTGCATATTGGCTTGCCAGCCAAGCAGTAGCTTTGAATCCTGTCCGAGTCCGTCACGAGCAGAGCCAATTGCAGCTTCGGCAGTAAAGGAAACAATCGAAGCACATCAGATTCCACCCTCTTCATCACGCGTGCCGCGCTTGATGCCATGTTGCTCTGGCTTCTGGCGGATGTCCACCTGCCCCTCATGCAGCGCTTTTGCCTCATCCAACTGTGTACTTTACTTTGTTCGGATGCATCAAGGCGCGCCCGACAGAACGAATAGGTTTGCAAGTCTCAAGCACTTGTTTTCTCTCGCTTATGCAAAATGCGCGTCGCAGAGACACAGTTCCGTTTTGCATACCTCACACCTCAATTCACCGAAATCCATTGAGAACCGCTGACTAGGCCGTGAGCTCATCTTGCGCATGGCACACCAGCGCTCTGGTTATAGCGAGAACGTCCGACTACACTTTTGCAGGACGCAAGGTCATTTTAACTGGCGGAACCAGTCATGCTCCTTCACCAGAGCTAATTGTACAAAAGGGACACCGACCCCCAACCGACCCCCTCCCAGAGGAAAGCAATGGCCCTGCTTGCATCATACACGATAACTTCGCTCGCTTCTGAGAAGGTGACGCCAACCTTCAGGCCGAACAAAGCGATGGCGTTAAAGTCCATCAGTAAGCACAGTTGGCGACACCGCGTCCGGAAGGGCGCGCTGGCTCAGTACCGCTCGCCGAGCCTGGCGCGGAAGGCGGCGCCACCTATGCCATCAACAGAGACAAAAGTTTTCCAGACGTATCCTCCAGGTCGCAGGGGAGTACCCGCCGAGACGTATCCCAAGTGGAAAGGGTACTGACGGCCGAGCATGGTGAGCACAGAGGTCAAGTCCATCTGGATTCCAACTTTTCGAAAGAATGCTGGGGGGTCAGGAAGAGCAACCGAAAGCAGCCCATGAGTGAATTGGAGGCGCAAGCGTTGACGAAAAGGGTCGTGACAAGGAGAATGCCGAAGCGGAACTGAATACAGAGCAAAACATCCCTTTGTGAAGCATGCATACTGCCTAGTATGATTCAGGGATGCCCACCTTTCACTGAAACGCGTCAAAGGGCTGACAACAGCTGGCGCCTGTTTACTCAGCGAGAATAGCCCACCGCAGAGCTTCAGGCAATGGGCTGCGCTCCCCTCCTTTTCCGACTAACTTGAACGCTCGGAGAGACCTTTGGAAGATGAACGATGCCATGGCGGCCGCCGTGGCGCCAACAACCATGACGCGAGCCACAATGACGTAGTTTCTTCGTATGGCAGAAAGCCGTCACGGAAGCTCCGGCGTTAATGAAAAGGATCAGCATTAGTGAGGGTAGTAGGCTCGCACCGTGTTTCGAGAAGGAGTAGCCCAACGGTGGGGGCTATTTCATTTTCTGCAGAAAGCCAGACGCGGAAGCAGGTGTCGACGACTTGGTCGAGCCGACATGAATGTTCTTGGCAGTCCCCACCAAGGTGGGATCGACTGTCTCGAGGCTTGATGGCGTCTTTTCTGGGAAAGGGAATTAGAAGGAGCTCGGCGATATGGAGTACGCTGGGGGAAGGGTGACGGATGCTTTGATCTCGGAAAACTAAGATGCATGTCGTTTGCTTTCATCCCCGGCCATTTATAGCCTCCATGCAGTCATTCAGACCAAGAATTCAGTTGGTCGAGTATCGGCAACATGCTGTTGTCTTGCTCAGTCACAGCGAAGGAAATGCATACCCCCTTTCAGTGCTTCAAGTATCTATCGATGGTGATATTGAGCTGGTTTCGCTTCTTGTCAGGTCGGGGCGAATATCACATGGGAACTCGAGAAATAATTAACCCATCTTTCTTCCTGTTTGAAGCTTGAAGGACATATGCGCTTCAAAAAGTCATGAATTTCGCGAAATTCTAATACGATGATAAGGACAAGCAAGCTCCTGTAAGACTCTTGAATACCGTCGTAGCCCACTTCAAAAGGTGAGCGTACGTTTGATGCATTGAGACGCGTTGACGGTGGTAGCAGTAACCCGGCGCAAGCCCGCTGAGAGCTGCAGAAGCGGATCGGGCGACGGAACTAAGTAATCAGGATTAATATTGCTGCTTGATGCCATACAAAAGTCGTTTCATGGAAAGCGCCTGCGGTCGGATTCAAACATCAATACCCTATCCGAAAACCAGCTTGTATCTCCTTCTGTTCGTCTGAGATGATGACGACATCGTGGGGTCTTCGAAATGGGAATCCTTGCCTGCGAGTGCAAAGACGAGAGACGGAGCCTCCGAGTCGGCTGAGGCAAAAGTTACTACAGCTTGGCCGACAGACACGACTGGTTGACCTTTGGTCACCCACTCTTTTCCAGACTTGGATGGCACCTGAATGCAAGCCGTTATGAAGCGAGAAGCGTTGCGCCACCGTTCCCTTTGCAGATTTTAGCAGAAAATTCCATCCAGGCGCATGCGTAAATGAAAGGAAAATCACTGTTTGATCGAGCGCAGATCACAAGCTCATCAGGCTCGGCGTCGGCTTATATTAATCGCACCGGTGGCAAGTTGCGCATCTCTTCAGCCATATCATCTAGCAGAAGGCAGCGCAATCACGCATCAAATTCAACCGGTCTCTCTAGCAGATCGCATCGGGTGTCATTAAATTCTTCAAGTCCTCGCTGCAAGGCTCATCTGCATCAGTTCCTTCGACCGCATCGTCAAACGTTCACAAGTCCATCGTCATGAAAGCGATGTATGTCCACCCGCTGAAATCATGCCGAGAGGCCATCCTAAAGACCTCCAACGACGAAAAGGCAGGCTTAAAGTACGACAAAACATGGCTGGTCGTCTGCACTCACGAAGAATTTCTGCATCGCGCGCGACTTACATGCTATCGTCACCATCACGCCGTGCATCGACGGGGAGAAAAATGAGCTGCCGCTGATGACCCCGGTCGAAAGCAGGGGAACGAAGTGCAGCGATTGTATCTACTCCGCTCAATGCAAACCCCGAATTCATCAGCATGTGTAAGGTCGTCGATGGGACCCACATATAGGCCGACGCGATCAGCAAGGCCATGCCGTCTCATCTGAAGCATACGCGGTCCTCGACTAATTTTTGAGCAAGCCCGCTTTCCCCATGTCCAAAAGTGACAAGGAAAGGGACGCTAAAACCAGATGACCCAGAGGCAATCAACTCCATCGGAAGAAATGATAAGAGGGAACGGTCAAGTCTCAGGACCTTTACCCCTTCATGCTGGCTTCGGAGGCATCGGTGCTGCACGTCCGACTGTCGACTGTTGCCAGCGTCTACCCAAGCTTGGCGAATGGTACTGTTGATAGAGAAAAGGGGAAGGAGGTAATAACAATTATCTAGCACAAAGTCCCTGGTGCAGTGGATAGTCAGTATTGAAACTGTGAGTGTAATGCAACAGTTGGGGGAACAGTACTTTGAGGCCTTTCCCAATCTTTCTTTTTTCGCAGCTGAATGCATCGAAAATCTTTGAAGTCACACGCTTCCGCCTCAACATTGTGGTCGATTCCATTGATTGGAATCTCTTGCAAGGCTTCGAAGAGGATGGCTTGCCACAAATACGATTTTTCTTGCCGCCGCAAGACAAGTGACAGACAAGGAGGCGTCCAACGCGGCGTCTATTCCAGCCTTGGGCTAGAAGCAAAGAGAAAGGCAATATATATATATATATATCATGGAAAGGTACCTGCGCTGCTCAGTGCCTTGCATCGACCCCGTGACAGGGCAGCGAGATCCTTACCTTCCGTCGCAGATGCGGCAATCGTACCGCAGGGTTGATCCGTCGAAAAGAACAGGACCTTCTTTGGGGCGCTTGGAGTCTCTCGGGAAACCCGTGAGTGGCCTACGGGTGAATGCCCTAAGACGGCCTGGTCTGACGGACTGGGAATCAATCGCGACATGCTGCTGGCAAAAATGATACACTGCATGTGGGAGGCAATGCCCGAGTCATACAGACAGGCAAAACGCTCTCCGTCGGAACCGACATTGCTCGTACCGCCTCAAGCGTTATTAAATGCGTATACCCCGCGCGCAGAACCCGCACTTGAGAAATTCATGGAGTAGCCTCGTTTCTTGACATCAAGTCGTTGAGTCTACAATTACAACGTGAACGACGGGTCTACAAGTTAGGGCTGCCGGGTGAGCTACATGTTGAGAGGAATCGGGGTGTAGGGTTTCGATCTGACCAATGGTATTGACGGCTCAGATATGCATGAAGTTGATGCTAAGATCGAGGCACATGAGGTCCTCTTCGGCTTGGGTGGCACCGGTGATGTGCACGTTGAACTTGGCAGGCGGAATCTCGCGTGGAAGCGCGACGGTCTGCTCAATGTCGTACGTGCCGGGCTTGATGGGGCATTGTACCTGGGCGTTTGCATTCTTGGCTTCCTCGCAGAGGTCAAAGCGGCGTGAGAGCAGCTTGATGAGGCCGATCTTGACTACTACGTCCACATAGCTTCCCTCCTTCATGTTCCAACGCCAAAAGAATGCTCACTTGTCAGCAGCCTCGTACATAAAGGAAGAAGGACATAACCTGAGCAGTAGACTCACGTCGATAAGAGACCTGACAACACCTGTACCCCTTACAGTCATGTTGCGGCCAGGTTTTGGTGGATCGGGGGTAACATCAATGCTGTCGACTCTGACAGCGTCCGCATCCATACCACAGCTCTTCCAGATCCACCCCCTACCAGGTTCGCCCTTGGTCTCAGCCGTGCTGGAAGGGTTGGACAGCTTGAAGCTCCACGGCATGTGATTGTTAGAATTAAGGTCGGCGTACATCTCCGCAGCAAGAGATGATTCAGTCACCGTGTCGGAGATATCCTCAATGTCGCCATCAGGCAGCACTGAGACCCACTCCTTCCCTGCTTCAGCTGCGACCTGGTGGGTTCGGTGCGAGCCCTCATTTGCCTTTTGTGCGATGTGATCCAAGCCAAGGTCGATCTTGACCCCCGCGGCCTCCGCCTGCGCTTGAAGCACGTCGATGAAGTCTCCCTCGCGGTTGCCACTCGGTAATGGCGCGGCGATCACTTTGATTGGCGCCTCCTGAGTGTTGCCCAGGACCAGCTGGCTCAAGCCATCCGTGGGTGCCGAGTTGGCGACGCCGTTGGAGAGGAGCACGAGCGCAGCGAAAAGCGAGAGTGATTTGCGTGCCATCTTGACAGCTCGTCGGGGAAATCTTTGTTTGGGTTAAGGATGGAGTTCAGAAGGATCTCTGTACGCTTACAAGGGTAACGGCAACCTCCTTCAAGCGATGATGGTTCGTCGTTGAGATATTGATGGTTGTTTATGATAACCAGAGCCCACGCAAGCGATATAGGAACACCGATGTGTGACTTCGCCTATTCAAAAGGGGCACCGCCGTTGTCATCGTCAGCGGCAGGCTATGACGTTGAGGAGACGCGTTTTACAAGCGTCTGGTATCATCCACATTCCGTAAATCCATTCAGACTTCTCCATGATCTTGCCTGGATGTTATGTTAATGCTCTATTCGTGGCTATGAATGCACGCGGCTATGATACAGTTGGGGAAGCCTTGTTGCTCTTCCTCGAGTGGTGCAAATGATGGCTGAGACCGAGAGTCTTCCTAGGGTATATATTCTCTATTCAAACCAAATGAGAATTCAGAGATCTGCATGGCGGGTGTACAGATGATGTTGCGGACATTTGCTCGTGATTGGGGGTTAGCGTGATGGAAGGCCGGATCGACCAGTGCATGCAGAAAGGCGCAACGCAGACCCATGCCTGTCGGCTTTTGTAAAAAAAAAGGCTCACAGGGTCAACGTGTGCGTGGAGGGTGGCTAGGTATGGCTGGTGCTTTGGTAACTCTCAAACCGCTCTCTAGCGGCAGACGATCTAGCGCCTGGCGGTGAAGTGCAACATAATCAGTAAAGTTGTCCTCCATGGTTGCTCGCAGATGGCCGACAGCGGTCGGATGCACGCACTTGCAGCAGCCGTGGTCCATCTTCTCGGGACTGCATGTGGACATCAAAACAATCGCGATGGGTCCAATCGCTCCGGTTGACTTCGACCCGCTCAACTGGGCCCCACTTTGATGCGATTCTCTCACACAGCTGCGGCAGTCACCCAAGCAACACTTGGCATGTTAGCAAGCAGAGTGTTCTCCTCGAGACCTTCGAGCCGAACTCACAAGTTTTGAAACGTGGTAACGTCCATCAGGTTCTGCAGCTGTGTTGAATGGCGAGAGATCCCTAACATCGAATTCACCCCCATCGGGAGGCGAAATGAAGCGCAGGTTTACCACCTTTTGTGGAGCATCAAATCGTATTTTCCGGAATGACTGTCTACCTCCAAGACCTGGCGCAGCTACTGAGCCGCCAAGTAAGCCTGGGTTAGGAGCTGCTGTTGGACCAGTCCCTTTGAACTCCAGCCGAAGGCGTTGTCCTGATAATCGCCCCGATCAGAATTGAGCTTATGAGCAGCGAAAATGACTTTATTCATACTCACCTTCAAACTCTAGGCCGTTTCCCCTGGCACAGACCTCTCTGGCGGTCTGAGGTGACTGCATTCGCAACATACACAACAGAATGATCAATTTGCAGCCCAAGGACGCAAATGTTCCGTGCTTCATTACTCACATCAAAATCAAAATAGATGCCCTTGAGGCGGGGTGAAGCCTTGAACTCCCACAGCCCACGGACGGATCTGACACACGAAGGACCGCCAAAAAAGGTGGCTACCTCCTCGTCGAAGTGGGCCGGACTTTCGAACTCTCTTTTGCTGACATTGCCTAAGCCGCTGACGTGGAGCATCTCAGGGCTTTTGCGTGAGTATTCAAGTCGAGGCATGCAATCTGCAGAAATGCATCGCATCGCACAGGTAAGCTCATAGCAGACGTTTTGGAAGCCTTTTCACGTACCATGAAATAGCCTACGATTTGTATAGGATGCCCCTTGGGGCGAAAAGGACTGCAGTACCTCACTGGCTATTTCGGCAGTCTATGCGCCGTAGACGGAATCAAAATCGTGCGCAGTCATGATCGCGTTAGAATGCAGCAGGTACTCACACGAAATTCAACAAGAATTCCTTTAAGGGTCTCGACCGGCGGGCCGTCCCAAGCCTCCCTCTCCGTTTGATGAATAAGTTTTGACGACACGACATGCCCGAATTGATTCAGATGTTGCTGGACGTCCAGCTTGAGCTGGGTTTCGGTTCTGCGCTCGAGCAAGGCGTCCCAATTTGTGTGCACCCAAACTGAATCTGCATGCTGGAAAGGATGCCTTGAAACGGTAACAGGCCCATCGAAAGGGCGGCCTTGACTTTCAGGAAATGAAGAGTGCGGATTTCGGAAGTGATTGGCGTTCCCACGAGCGGGAGAAACGTTGGAAAATGAGCCATCCATGCATGGATGCTGAGGCTGGTTTGAACCGAAAGAGCCGCGAGGCCGCCACTCAGGCTGCTGGGACGCAGCGTGTGAGCTTTCTGGCTCGAGCTGCGGGGGGTTCGCGAAGGAAGAAGGCTTCCAGTCAGGCTGATGAGAAAAATGAGCTAGCTCTGCACTTAACTCTGGCTCTTTACCCGAAGGCTTGGAAGACCGAAATTCATAGCCGTCTGAGCGCTTCGAGGGCTGCGCAGCATCCTGCTGTCTGAGTGGATGGTCTTCTTCCTGTCTAGAAGCAGGATGAGGATCTGTGCCGAAGTCATGTCGCCTCGGTGATCTTTCACGAGCATAATCTCGACTTCGTGTAGGCTGGCCTAGGTCTTGCCGGCTCACCGCCGATGGCGGAGGTGCTACAGTCGCTCCATTTTGCTGAATGCGCGAGGCCGAGGGTTGAGATGGCAGTGAGCCAGGCATGTATGATGGAGTGCGGCCGTTTCCTGCGGGCGCTGGACCGAGCGGAAGGGGAGGACCGGGTAGAGATGGCGGGGTTGGTGCATTGCAGGCCTTCCATGTACGAAGGGCGGACGGCTTTGAGACAGCATCTGGGAAGCATGCTGCGACCGAACGATTCTGGCGCTGCACTTCCCTCCTCAGCATTTCTGGGATCCGCGCCTTCAGGCTTTCCTCCACCGGAATCGTCATGTCCGCATGGATGGCTTGCATATCCTCAATCGCTCTAGCGGCTTCGGCGACTTCGAACTCGCTGACACCGAAAGCATTAAGCCAAGTCCAGCTACTGCTCTGCTTCTGAGTCTCTTGCAAATCGTCATCCACCTCCATACTTTGGACATGCTTGTCAAGGTGTGATGGCGAAATCTCCCATCGGTCGCAACCAAGTTTGTACGCAGCTGCTACCAGTACGGTCCGTTGGAAAGCAATCAGGATCGGATCTCTAAAGCTGTTGCAAAATGGGAATGAGGCGAGTAGTTGTCAGAGACCGGAATCCGAATGATGGGGTTGTGCTGCCACTTACCAATCGACCAGAATAAACCAGGCCGACCAGAAAATTTTGTTGCTAAAATTTAGCTCCCTGGCCATGATGATCAAATATTCATGCGGGTGAAAGACGATGAAATCGAAGCAGAGCGCTTGAGCGAGCCACATCTCGGTCGTAAGAATATTCTGCTTCCATCGGACTGGACCCCACAACCGATCGTCGCGCTGGGCTGCGCCCTTGACGCCGGGGCGCAAAGCATCACGCGCAACTTCCTCCTCATCGATCACAAGCCGATAGTCGTAGATTTCACCGGTGTCCTTGCGTCTGCGAGCGCGCCCGAAGCGCTTGGCATAGTCCCTACATTCGAAGGCCTCTCTGCCTTCTTCCGTTCGATCACTTGCGGCCACGGCAGCTTCGATGACGTGGACGACCTTGCGAGGAGATTCCTCCGTCTTGCAAGCCAGAAAGACGCAGGCTGCAGCGACACATTGCGGCATGAAGCTTTTCCCAACCTTAATGTTCGATCCGTTTGCTGGCGTCATGCACTGGCGCATGAAGAAACGATGGAAGAAAATGCATGCGGCCGAAGTGACATTGATCGGTAGTCGAAGGTAGTCGGTCAGCCGCAGCAAGAAGGAGACGCTTCGCCCGCGCCTCGACCGCTCTTCCATGACTGTGTAACCGGCATGCATCACAGAAGGGGCAAACTCAAGGTCGCGAAGGCAGATCCACCACTGTGTTTCCGAAGTACGCAGAGGCTCGCCCTCTTCCTCGACATTAATGGCTATGTCGTTCAGCGCATGTCCATCATTCGCATGCGAAAACATAGGCATCGCCACGCCGGTTGCTGGAGTCGTGGCCGAGCTACCAATGGCTGCGGGTGATGGTTGAACAGAAGCACCCGCAGTGGTGGAAGCCGAGTCGGTGATATTTCCTTTGCCCTTGATGTGGATCTCTGGTTCTTCCTCTTGCGTGGGCTGCTGATCAGCAGGAGGTGTCTCAAGTGAGGGATGCGTAGGTGGATTAGGGGCAACCGTTGAGATCGGCCCTGAAGCATTTGTTTGAGCAGCACCGCCGAGCACAGCTTGCTTTACGAGGCCAGAGCTAGGCCCAGGTCTGTCCATGGAGTGCATGCCAAATCCTTTTGCGCACGTTTCAAGCTCTACCACACTCGGTGGAGTGAGAGTTGCTAACTGTGGCGTTTGAGACGACTTGAATGGAATGTCAGACGCAGATACGTTCGTAAAAGCATCTAAAGTGGAAGGTGCGTCCGGCGCCGGAGAGTCAACTGCCGTGGAGGGTGGCTCGCTCAACTTTTCATGCTTACTCTTGCCTTTTACGTCAGAGATGGGGTCCAGCAGGCTTTTGGATCGCTCGATGGATTCATCTGCTTCATTTTCTGATAAAGTTTGGGCTGACATTTTGCGGCTCAGCTTGGTATGCGCGTCGACACCGGAGCTCAGCACCGCTTGCGTAGCATGCGCTAGGACCCGCCCTTCCTCAACCTGTTGGCATTCAGGTCTTCCTCCCTTATCCCCGCCACTCATCACTGCAGCTTTCGGTGCCTCCCGCTCTTGTAGACACATTGACTGGCCAGACTCACCCTGTTCTTGCTCCTTACTTGGACTGGAGCTCTGTCCAGCTGTGGAAGAACTGTCCCCATCCTGGTTCTGGCTTCGCGCCAGGCTAATGATTCTTCTTGTTTGCATGATTTCGACTGCAGTGCGCCATATCAGAGAAAGATGTGTCCGAGCCACGTCCAGGCCATCCCCCCCCCCGGCTTCCAAGCGATGTGAAAGGAAGAACACGTGCAACTGCAGCCGTCTCTACTGAACGTCGTCTCTCGGAGTGAGAATGTCGGCGTTCCGTGCTCACGCCTGAACTCACGGCTGCAGCGGGTGGACTGCCACTTTCAGCAACACCTAAGCCTGGTGATGCCGGGTCTGTTTGAAAGGGCACTGGAGAACCTGTTTGCGCCTAGGCGATGTGTACATTCTGGAGAGGATGGATGTGAGCGAGTCAAGATTCAAGACTCCGTCTCTGGTGGCTCAGTCTCAAGGAGTGTAGTCGCTCCTTTTCGCTGCTCGCACTGCTCAATGCTGTGTTCCGCTGATGCTAGAAACAAAAAAGTTGACGATTCGAGATATATCAATGCGGTCATCTTTGTTTACATCTTGTTGGGCTTGCCATCATTGCTCATTGCCACCAACCCCAAACCTGGTTGTAGTGTGCGCGCTGAGGAAGAACCTACGGACGCAAAGATCTTCGAGAGCTACACCAAGAATGTCAGCTCAAAACGCACCCGACCCGTTTTTCCGACCGATCGGCGACGTCGTCGAAGACTCCGGCTCGGGGTCAGGTGTGCGACAAGCAGATGGCCAAGATGCGTCCATGCGTTCTCAGCAACAAGAGCGGGCATTGGGATCATCAGAGCAGCAAGCTGGCAGTGGTGGCGGTTCTGAGGCCGAGCCGAAGATGGTGGAAGAAATTGAATCTCTATGCATGCGCTGTCACGAAAACGGCACCACGCGGCTGTTGCTCACGTACATCCCTTACTTCAAGGAAGTCATCATTGCCAGCTTTCAGTGCGATCATTGTGGGGAGAGGAACAATGAGATACAGAGTGCTGGGGAAATACAAGGTGCGGCCTTCATCGCTTGTTGAGCCAATATGGAATTTACTGACTTCCTTGCCTGTCGCCGCATTGTTGACTGAGCAGAAAAGGGAGTCATTTACACAGTGCACGTCACTCAACCCGGCGATTTGGACCGCCAGCTAGTCAAGTCATCTTTTGCCACCATGAGTATCCCTGAGTTAGCGATCGAGATTCCGGCGAAGCGCGGCCAATTGACCACATTGGAGGGTGTCATTTCCGACACGTTGCGCGACCTCGAGCTGGACCAGCCGTTGCGGAAGCATATGGACCCGCCGGCGTACAAGAAGATTGAGGAGCTGTGCAAACGTATGCGAGTGATCATTGGCGAAGCGGAGCCTTCGCATGCGGAAATTCAGCCTGGTGCAGATGTAGGGTCATCAGGGGCCGCCGGGACCAAATCGCACGGACCTGTGGGAGCTGTACCATCGTCTATTAGCGACCCGAACCGAACCTTCCTGCCATTCAGCCTGCGACTCGACGATCCTTCTGGAAACAGCTTCATTGAATTCCTTGGCGAGGTCCGAGGACGAGGCGTGAACGACAACAAGTGGAGCAAGCGCGAGTACCCGCGCACAAAGAAGCAGAACGAGCTGCTTGGCCTTAGTGCTGGGGAGAGTGCTAGCGATGGAGATGCTGCGATGCAGACGGATGGAGACGCACCGGAAGCAGTGACTGGCTTCAGTAAGACTGCGGGCGAAACGGAGCACGAGAATGAGGAGATTTACGCATTCCCGGGGACGTGCTCCTCTTGCACCGCACCACTACAAACGCTGATGAAGAAGGTCAACATCCCGTACTTCAAGGATATCCTAATCATGTCGACCAACTGCGATCGCTGTGGGTACAGGGACAACGAGGTGAAGTCAGGCGGCGCGATCTCGGAGACCGGGCGCAAGCTCGCGCTAACCGTCAACGACGCAGAGGACCTTAGTCGCGACGTGCTGAAGAGTGAGACCGCTGGGCTGGAAATCCCCGAGATCGACCTGCACCTCGCACCTGGCACGCTCGGCGGACGGTTCACGACGCTGGAAGGCCTGCTGCAGCAGGTGTATGACGAGCTTTCCGACAAGGTCATGGCGTCCGGCGACGCGGCGCGGCTAGACGATCGCTCAGCATTCGAGACTTTCCTCGGCAAGCTCAAGGGCGTAATGTCCGCGAGCAATGTGCCTTTCACCGTCATTCTCGACGACCCGCTCAGCAACTCTTACATTCAGAATCCGTACGCGCCGGATGAGGACGAGCAGATCATTGTGGATGTGTACAAGCGGAGTTGGGAGCAGGATGAGGAGCTCGGATTGAATGACATCAAGGTGAGCAAAGAAGGGACGACAGCTGAAAGGGTTACTTTCTGACACCTCCGCGTCCGCACAGGTCGAAAACTACTCAGAGGAATCTAAGCAATGGGCAGCCCAGGCTGCAGCCGCAGCAGGGACAACGCGAAAGGCTGCAGAGAGCGGTAACGTACCGGGTAATGAGGCTGGCGAGGCGATCAAGAAACCTCGTGTAGAAGCGCAGATGCAGGGGCAGTAGCCACGGTCGTGAACGACATGTTCCGACTACTGCAGGCGCGAGGTTGGTATATGGACGCGCAAGTATGCTGTGGTAGTAATCCTATATTTCAGTCATCAATGCTGCTAGCAAGTTCTGATCGCAAGGCGCATCTTTCTGGTCGGTCGATCGCGGAGTGTTAGCAGCTTTAGCATTATATTGCTTGGTTCGCTTCAATCCGCGCGCCGTAATGTGCGGGTCCACACGTAGATGGATGAGCGCCAGCAAGCAGAAAATAGAATTCATGTCTCAAAAGTGCAGATCGCTCCAAATACACAAAAAAGAACCTGCCATATGTTCTCGATGTTTGAGGAGTCCACGCAACTCCGATTTCCTCTGCCAAGTGGCTACTTTTTGGCCGCTGTCGCACCGCCGCCGTTGACAGCCTTCCACTGGCTGAGACCGCCCATGACGGAGGTAGTGAAGCCTGCGAGGCCCAGGATGCCCTCGTCGAGGTTGAGCACGTCGGCGCCGGTGGCAGGGATGAGCCAGTCGAGCGCATCTTGCGTGATCTGGTACCGGACGGCGGCCTCTTCTGCGCAAATGGCGGCGAGCTGCACCTTGCGTTCGGCCTCCTTCTCGGCTGTCGCGCGCGGCCGCGCGGCGGACGCGAGGCGCTGGCGGATCGCGTACGTCTTGTACGCGCCACTGACAAGCGAGAACGTCAGGCCTGTCAGCCAGGCGCGCGCAGCGTTCTTGGCGATGGACTTGTGCGTCTCCGGCGCAAAAGTGTACACCTTGGCCCCATGGATCCACTGCAGTGTGTCGAGGATGAGATATAATCCGTAGCCCAGTTGGCGGCCGATAGCGGTGTACGAGACGACGGGGTCTTGGATCGCCGTCGCTTTCAAGGCGGCTTGGAAATGCTCGAGGAATTTGCCAACACGCATCACTGCGGTCCGCCGGGCGTAAATGCGTCAGCTGGTTTCCTTGCGTCTCGAGTTCGCAGCGCCAAGCATATATGCGCTCGGTCCTTTCTAACGTCCATGTCTCCATTTACAGCATCCATCTTCAGCCGCAAACAGCGAGTGAAAGGATGGTCTTCCAAAAGAAGTGCGCCCAAATTCGAGACAAGGAAACTCACGCTTTCTGCTGAGACCCAGGTTGGATTTGAGCGCATTGAGGCGATCGACCGTCGTCTTGGTCGCCCCCTTCCTGTACTCGTACCATGCGAGGAACCGAGCGGCATACTGGATCGTGCGGTAGGTCTTGTCGCGGCCGACGGTGGTGGACCAGAAGCGAAGCTATTTGTGACAAGTCGCACAGAAAAGAATGAGACGGCGTCAGCAGGTACGAGGGGAGAGGATGGATGCATCTGCCTGTCGCTCTGCGTTCAGGCCGCTGGATTCTAGACGACAAGAGCAGGAAGGAGGAAGTTGAGAGGAAGCAGACGCACCGTCTGGGAGAGATAAGGGTGGAGGATGACCTGCTGGACGACGGACATGGTGCTGTTCGTCTCTCTTCCTTGCGCTGGGGGTTGGATCTGCGGGATGCGGCTTTGGCTTGCTCAGCAGCGAAGGGGCAATGCGGGCAGATGCTTGATCGGTGCACGATCTCCTCCAACGAAAGCAGGATGACGATCCGATGAGGGTGTCCACTGCGGGGGGATGATGGAATCGGAAGGAGAGAAGTTGGAGTTGGGTGAGAGTGACAGAGATACCGCGAGGTGGAGAACGTCAGCCGCATCCTGAAGGCCCCAGTCCGGCTTGTTGGGGGACGCTGAAGGCCGGGTTATTCAGGGGATTTTGGTGAAACCCGGGGATAACGGCTGCCTGTTGCCGTGATCCCCCGAGATGCAAGCAGGTTTGGCGCGAGGGCGCGCTTTCACAATCTTGCGCCCACGCGCCACAGGTCGCATTCTTTCTTTCTTTCTTTTTTTCTTTCTTTCTTTCTCCTTGGCTTTTCGCGAATGCCGAGTAAAGCGAAAGAGAAAGAAGTGCGCACCCACACCGTGAACGCGTCTTGACCACTCGACGAGGCTAGGACATCATCATCTCGTCGCTAGTCGCTCGGTGCGGGCTAAGGAGCTGCCGAGGATACATTGTGCTGCTGACAGCTCCGACCAGGAAAAGGGAAAGGGTGTGGATCTACCAAGGAAAGCAACTGCTGGCACCGGCGCCCTCTCGAAACTCGAAATCCAGACGCGTCGATTGATGCTCGAAGCACAAGCGTTGGACGCCATTTGGGATCTCTCACCTCAGTGCGAACCCGCTTCCTCCGAGCCCCAGGCCCCCATACTCTAACGGATCCAACGATCATGCAAAAATAGCGCATGCATATGCGACATTCTCGACTACTGCAATCTGCAACCCTTCCTTTCTTGTTCTCTGACCCCTTCTCTGGCTACTCCTTGACGCGGATACCTCGTGTAAAGCGCACCATCGCCATGTCTACCGTCGCTTCTGCCCCAATGTCTGGGCAGCACAACACAGACCCTCGACGAAGGCGACGTGGGAATTTCATTGTTGTAGAAGGCTTGGATCGCGCTGGCAAGTCGACACAAGTTGATCTCCTAGTTCAGCGCTTCCTTCGTGGAGATCGTTTCTCCAGCGAGCACCGCGAAGGCGTCTCAATTGCAGCCCAACACCAACGGGACGCTGGAAGCCAGGCACCAGCGTCTCATGAAGAGGATGGCCCAACTGCGGAAGCAGTAGAAAAAGCGATCGTGTACAAGTTTCCCGATCGCACAACCCCGATCGGCAAGATGATCGACGCGTACCTCCAGTCGCAAACCGATATTGACGACCGGGCCATTCATCTGCTATTCAGTGCGAATCGGTGGGAAGCCATGTGGGTGTCCCCTTTCTCTGCCTGCGTCCCTTTCCGCTTCAATTTGAGGTCTGCTGTCGGTCGTTGACATGCTGACTTTATGATCTGCCTACCCCTCTCTCCTGCCCCTTGCTCTAGGCAGCGCATCAAAGCCATCCTCTCACGTGGTACCACGATCATCTGCGACCGCTACGCCTTTTCTGGAGTTGCGTACTCCGTCTCCAAATCACCCTCCACCCCATCGTCGACCAGCGTGCTGCCAGCGTCAGCAGCGCTCTCCTACGCCTGGTGCCGGGCACCCGACTCCGGTCTGCTGCAACCGGACCTCGTCATCTTCCTCGACATTGCGCCGGATGTCGCGCGCCAGCGCGGCGCGTACGGCGCAGAGCGCTACGAGCGTGAAGATATGCAGCGCCGTGTGCGCGAAGCGTTCCTTGTCATCCAGCGCGATGTCACCGCCGCTGCGCATCCGCTCGCGTGGAGCACAATCGACGCGGGTCGCAGCGTGGACGAAGTGCACGAGGAGATGTGGCAGGCGGTCCAGGCTTGCCAGCTGCGTTCCACTCAGAAAGCAGGCAGCGGTACAGTGGATGCAGACGAGTTTGACATGTCATTGTTCACGCACGATCCTCCTCGTGATTCGAATCATGTATGACAGTAGTCCAACCCATGGCTCTGGTCTGTCTCCACTAGCGCCCATACCGTTGCGTCGAGCCTGAATACTGCAGTAGCGCATTCAGCACGTCCTCCTCCTTCAATCCTTCATGTGCATTAACTGCTCCACAGTGGCTTTGAGCCAGAAAGTAGTTGTCAGTTCTACAGCCATCAGCAAGTGTAGGCCCTGGAATCGAAGTTGAAGGAGGGAGCATGGTGCGGGGGTATGCACTTACTAAATCTCAGTCAGGCGTACAGGCCACGGCGGAAAGCCGTGCAGCGCGATGACACGCCTTGAGCCGCCTTTGACGATCAGCAGCTCCGGCTCTCCCATGCAGCCTCTTTCTATGATAGATGCATCGACGCAAAGGAAAACAATCAGTTGATGCGGTAGCGGTTGAGATTACGATCATCGGGTGTATGGCTTGCATGTACGCACCTTCGAGTGCAGCATCGACTTTCCTTGCATCAATGCGATCGAGCAATAACGAGCGTATCTCCCTCCGCTCCTTACGTTCAGCTGCCGACGAACTTTGATTCACTCCTCCTTGGCTGCAACTGCTGCCATACACCTCAATCTCCTCCTCCGTCTGCTCCTGCACGCGCTCGCGCAACTCATTTGCAATGCCAACCAGCTCGTGCTTGCCATCCTCGCGCGAGAGGACGTTGAGCGTAACGTGCAGCGGAAGTGCAAGCGGCGGTGGCGATGACGCCGGGGGCGGTGAAGCCCTATCCTGAAACCCAAGGGACTGTCGCCGCCAGATGGCTGCCTTGCGCCGGGCTTGCAGGAATTCGAGCGAGACGTCGTGCTGCCCGGAGATGCACAACTCGACCTCAATGTGGTAAGACGAGAAGCGGGGCCAACAATGCTCGATCTTCTCTGAAGCTCTGACTGCTTCAGTGTCCGCTCCAGGCCCCTGCCTCGTAAAAGGTACGGTGACAGGCCTTGCTGGTGCGTATGCTTTGATGGCGTCGATCGGCTCGGTTGAAGGTAGGGAGCTGGCAGACGATGCCAGACCCCCGGTACCTGACGACTGGTCAAAGTCTAATGATGCGATCGAAGAGCTCGCATCCGATGATGCACCTGAAGCCATCTGTTCTCCCTCTCCTATCCGCTCCGAAAGTGGCATGCATGCTTCCGCAGTCTGCGTCCATCGATGTGGCCGCCCTGCCTCTGCAGAACGAGAGAAATGGTCTTTCAACAGACCCCGATCATCGTATATGCTGATCTGATCGACGCCAAGGAGCGCAGCCCAACGTACAGCCTTGCGTGCCTCCTGCACCAGAAAAGCCTGGCGCTCTAACAGCCGCGCTGATTCTTGTTGCTCCCACGCGTGAGTTTGCGGTGCCGCTCGCGCCTTCAGAGCTTTCCATAATGTCCCCGCCAATGTATCTGATCGGTCAGCAAATACGATTGCAAGATGGCGTGCGACTTTGATGCTTGCCACGCGCTGCCCACTGCCCACTTCGACGTCATGAACGACTTGCAACTCCACTGGCCAGTCCTCCCCTTCGCCAGCGTTGAATGAATCGAGCTGGGCACGCATTCGGTGGCCGATGTGCTCAAACACCGCTTCTATTGACATTCTATTGCGCCGAGTCAGCCCCCGTCTGATTCGCCGTGTTGTTCTCCCTATCGAGACGAGGAGATGGAAGAGGCAATGAAGGAGTCCAAAGGCAAGGACGACGATGGGCAAGAACAGCACTCGGAATGGACGGTTCCTGTGCAGCGTACCTTGCACCTTGGATGCAGAACTTGAACTTGGTTGAGCTTTCCGCCGCCTCGGTTGTCGAGCCTGCCATGGCTCGCGGCTTCCCGATGGATGGACAGGCTGCGAACTCATAGCAGCTGTCGGTCAAGAAAAGTCGCTTCGCATGTCACGTTACCTGTCCCTACTTTTGCGCACCAATCAGTGCAACAGCTGGTCGATGGTGGCAGGCGGTAGCAGCTGCTTTCATCCGGCGCCTTGCAGTGCTTCTTTCCATGCTTGCTCGTTTGGTACCGTCATGAAACAGCAGGGATTGTAATGTATGACGTTAGGATGATATAGGTTCTGAGACCCAAATTCGATGATGAGAGCAACGTGTCAATCCTCATCGTTCCGCGGGGGCATATGGAAACTTGGAATCTTTGAGAGGTACGCCTTTCAATCCAACGTCTCACCCTTCTATGAGCTCTTCCGACTTGTACTCGCGACATTGCCATTTTAGCGACGTTCCAAACACCCACGCTGCAGCCTGTGATCTGGCACTCGTGTGAGAACTCGGAATTACTCCCCCAGCCAGCCGCCGCGCCCGGCGAGATCGCACTGGGAAGCAAGACTCAATTGCAGCGTTTTCCTACCAGCAAACTTTCCGCATGGCGTCTCTTTATTCAGCATCCGTCCGACGCCGACGGGACCTGAAGGACGAAGAGGAGGATGCATCAATAGGAAAGCTCGGACAAGGTGAGCCTGGATCGCGCTGGCTGGATGCGGCCACCACCCTCGCGTTGCGCTCACACGACGCTCCTACTTTGACGCTCTCGTTCACTTCGTCTCTCATGCCTACTGCCTTGCCTGCGTCCTTTTTATCGGCGAATGACTGAAATCGTGCACTGGGTTTTGAAGAGTTCATGGGAGATCAGGCGCAACCGCTGTTGATCTCAGAGGTCAAGTTCATTTTGGAGCAGATCGAAGGCGACAAGGAAGACGGGCAGCAAGAGCATGATCAGTCGAGTAATCCGTACGTCTTCTCTTCAGGGAGACTACTCACCGTGGTGTTATCCACAGCCCGGGCGGGCGAGGGAAAGATGTGAATAGCTGACGCTATTGCTTTATGTGGTGATTGTGACTCATAGCATCTACAAGAAGACGCTCGACTACATTGAGATCTTTTCGCGCTACAATGCTCTAGATACTGTCCGCAGCCTCAGAGCGTCAGTGCAGGCCATGTTTCCATGTCGCTGAATATAGTCGACTCATCCTTCCTTTGCCTTTCTCTCTTTTTAACTCCCTCCCCCGACCCTTCTCCTGGTCCATGCAACCTGTGTTTCACCGGACACAGCGACCATCTCCACCCGAACACGCTGAAACCCGAAGACTATGACGAGAATGGGAACCTGGTTCCGGACGAAGCAAGCTTGCAGCTGACCGGTTTTGAAGGCGTGCAAATCGCCGATCTGGCAGTCGAGAATGTCGAGGAGGCCAAGACGTTGATCCCGACGTGAGTGCTCTACTGACAGCCTTTTTAGCATGTCCTTGCCCTTGGCGTTTGAGATCCTGACGCTTTTAAGAGGACCTGTTTGCTGCTGCGTGCACCGCCACCCTCATAGGTTGGTATCAAAGGACGACATGCGGCTAGCAGAGCTGCTCGAGGAGATCTCCAACGCAAGACGTTTCCAGACGACCGGGTAGCAACTAGTCCACTTGCTCTCAGCACTGCCACTCCCTCTTCCTTCCCTCATGTAATCTCACGAGACTCCCTCATGTATTTGTACCGGTCATACAATTTTAAGAAGATTGACAGCACTGCACAGTCGTCGTGGCATAGATGCAAGTAGAGTCGCCCAGCACCGATCATGGCCTCTGGACGCAATCAGCCTCAGACCCGCCCGCATCCTGTCGAAGGTTGGACGTGAGAGTGCGTGTTTCAGGGATATGTATCCGACTTGCGACACCATGTCTTCGTAGTGTATCCCGCAAAAGTGAATGAGAGAGATGACAGCGGCAGCGGCAGCAACCGCTTCAGTTATAGCTTTTCAATGCAGTCCATCCTTGTAAACAGCCTGGAAGCTAGGTCGAGATTTCAGCGCCTGCCAGTATGCACGGACCTGTGAGCAAATGCGCGTCAGGAAGGAGGGGCGAATGGTCAGCCGGAGTAGCATCAGGTTTCATGACTTTCAGCAGGTATGCGCACCTTTGGCCCAAGCATGCTGCGGCCTTCGCCGGCAACGGCCTCGTGCTGCAGCGCCTTTTCGAGCGCGTCGAGGTCTTTTGCGCTTTCTTTGCTCTCGCACACGGCGATCACCCTCGCGAACCACGCCATGAGGTGCGCGTCCGCCAGGCTGACTTGGTCCCCAAGGGCGTATGGCCCACGAATCTGCCTCTCGAGCTGCGCGAGTGCAGCGCCAAGTTTCTGCCAGCGGCTACGCGAGAGTTGGATGAACAGCTGCGTCGCTTGCTGGGTCGACTCCGGGCCGTAGACGTGGTACGCGGGTGACAAGGCGTGCAGCTTGTCCGTGTACCACTTGAGCAACTGCTCGTTGTGCGCCGCGGAGCGCGGGTTCGCGTCCGGGTTCGACGTCTGATTCGAGTCGGCTTGCACCTGTGCCTGGTAGCGTTTCAGCGCTGCGACTCTGCGCCGTTCAAAATGGACACGTTGGAGATCATTCGAAAGGACCAAAGGTGATGATTTGCTTGAGAAGACTCACTGCCCGTTCACAAAGACTCCCGCTATGCCTTCCTTCAGTGGCTTGACCTCCTCCAGTGTCCTTGCGGAGAGCAGCAAAAAGTTGGGGTCCAAGTCGCTGCCGTGTACCAGCTGCGTCGGCCAGACACGATTACCGAGTGATAGTCAGATTAGCAGGCACTCATTGATGCATAAGGGGTACTGCTCACTGCAATGAGTGAATCGCTCAGTGCCTTGCCTTCAATCGTCGCTGGTGAAAGGACGGGGGCTGCCGCGTCCTTTCCCTGTCCCTTGGCCTCGAGGATATGTTGCGATCTTGACTCGTCTTGGGAAATATAGTAACGACGGAAGGGTGCTCGTCATCAGACTCGAGTCATTTCTCAGCGCTGCTTCTGGCACAGTACCCACCAAGGAAAGCGAGGATTTGCTTGCTGTCGGTGATCGCGCGGAACTTGGTCGCGACCTCTTCGCTGGTGGTGTCCGACGTGGGCACGACGAGCGTGGGGACGGTGCCGTTAGGGTTGAGGCGGAGGTACGACGGCGCAAAGTTTTCGCCTTTGAGCAGGTTAACCTGCTTGATGTCCAGGTCACTCGGGGAGTAGCCCTTCTCGACGAGCCCGATGCGAGGGACGCTGGCCCAGACGGAGCCGTCGAAGACGTAGAGCTGCGCCCTCGGGCGGTCGTTTGCAGACGCCATGGCGGGCTAGGATATTTGGTTGTCTTGACTTTTGTGTTGCCGTATGTATCGCTCTTCTTGCAAGAGACCAATGTGCCGAGGGAATGATATCGATGCAAGAAGAATGCCAGATGGAAAAGACGTGTCGAAAGAACGTCTGTCTCCATTGAGGTTTGACTCACTCTTTCTGTCAACGGAAGTGCATGTCATCATCGCCTCTTCTCCCATGAATGTGGGCTTTGTGGCTGTCACTATACGTCGGCCAAGTAGCGTTAGCCCAGCAACGGTGTGAGCCAGTGCCAGAAACCCCCAGAATCCTGGTCAATTCTAAGCTCCTCTCTTAGTGATCTTACCATGGGCCACGGAAGGACCCGGAAAGTCGCCCGGGTCTCGGTCTGTGGGCCGGTCTCCCAGGGGGTTCCGGGTCCCGAAAACTATCCAGAAACGGCCTTTCTTGGCCTCGAAAACCCACAGATCTGTGCGCTTGGGACAAATGAGGGCAGTTCCGAAGGATTCTTCCTCTTTACTCTCGAAATATGGCTATTTATGTAAGGGCTTTCCGGGGATTGCCGGAATTTGATTTCGAGCAGCGGCTTCCTGGGAAGACTTTATGGGGATTTCCTGAAGGGTTATGTTCCAGCGCCCGGTAGTTGCCTTGTTCAATGCTGGGCATCTTAGATCCAGTCAGCGATTCCAACGGGTAGCACTCTATCGATGCGCTACAATGCAGGAAAGCAATAAGAAATGTATCCGATAAATATAGCACCCTTATATCCTTTTTCTACACTTATCCTAGTAGTAATCGTATTTCTATGCGCACGAAACCAATGAACAATATATTGAACCAAATACATTTCTATATAGTATCAGCATGGGTCCTTCAAGGACTGTATGTGTTTTTGACTCATTCTAAGGCAAACCATAAATCAAGAATTTTCTACACTTTCAGTATTGAAATGCAATTCTCATGGTATCCGCTTCTCGCATCGTGAAAATTCGTTGTTGTTATTGTTATTTTTAAAATAATGAGTTGTTAAAGAAAGAGTCGACTACATCATTCTGGAGAACGACGTATCTTGGAATGGTTTATGCTGTGTTTAGTATTAGTCGTCAAGGATTTCTAGTATGGAGTTTTCTTTCCGAATTAAATGTGATGGCTCTCTTTAATGATAGTACTAAACAGCAGTATAAAACTTTGCTATTTGCTGGATCAGTTTAAAGCTACTTAGTACTATCAACCTGGAGGTCTGATGAGAACATGTTTTCGCCAAGGCTGCCTGTGTACCTCAATCTCGTATCTCTTCTGCGTTCCGACTAGGTATCTCCGTCGCTCACACAGCTGCAGTCATAGCGGGCTCACGAGGGGGTACGAAGAAAAAAGCGAGTAGAGCTGCTCACTAATCTCCGCCCTTCGCTCACAGACAAATCTGTTGCTAGCGCCAACCTCCCCGCCCGGTGCGAATTCTGAAGTAGGGTCATGACAAGATGATACTAGAAAGTTACAAAAAAACTGTGAAAGTACAACCGGACGTGATTCAATTGTGCGTCATGTGTGCGGTCGATTCGGTCGTATCAGGTCGTTCAGGCCCCTGGCTCAAGTCTCCCCATGTACCTGCCGATAAAATGACGCAAGAAGGCATGTAATGTGTTAGCACACATGGCCCCCGGCAACTCATAGGGCGGGCAAAAGGGCATAGAATGCACTGCGGGTTGGCAAGCATAAACCCTCCGTCCGGGTAGATCGACTGTCCCGTCGTGTACCGCGCACCCAGCGTCACCAGGTATCCCACAGCGCCGGCCACCTCGAACGGCCTCCCAGCTCGGGGGATAGGGATCTGCTTCACTTCCCGTTTGGCGCTCTCCACTTCCTCAGGTCGGATGTTCGTCATGGGTGTGGCGATCATACCCGGCCCGACGGCATTGGCAGTGATGCCAAGCGGGGCTAGCTCAGTCGCCAACTGAATCGTCAAGCCGCGCAGCGCGTGCTTCGTGCACGTGTAGATCGTCGATAGCGGCAGCGGCGTCGTGGCATGCACCGAGGTGATGTTGACAATGCGCCCTCTGCCCCATTGGTGCGTATAGAAGTTCTCCTCCGGCGATGTGTTTGCGGCATCCGGCTCGCGCGTTTCCGGCGCTGGCTGCGTGAGCATGCGCCGCACTGCTGCCCAGCTGAGCAAGAAGGGCGATTCGAAGTTCGTCGCAAACCCAGAGCGTATGTTGGCTGAAATCTCCTCCGCGCCGCCGGTTGCATCGCTCGATGATTCCCCCATGTCCTTGATCAGCGTCCCCGAGTGCGCATCAAAGCCTGCATTATTGACCAGCACATCGATGCGTCCAAACTCATGCATGAATTCATCGATCAGTGTGGGCGCTGCGCGCGGTGGATCCGAGAGATCTGTGACGAACACGTGCGCTCGAACGCCGTAAGCTCTCTGCAACTCCTTTTGCAGCGCGGCGGATGCGCTCTCCGACTCGCGAGGCATGCGCGTCAGACCCACGTCGAATCCCTGCGCAGCGAGCTGCCGCGCGATTCCAATGCCGATGCCACTCGACGAGCCGGTCACCAACGCTGTACGGCGCCGGACGTCAAGTGGCGGCGATGCAACTAGGAGAGCAGACATGGTCAGTGCGAGTATGGCTGCTCGATAGCTAAGTGAACAGACGGAATGGATCGGACAGTGCACCCCTTGAAGCAGCCCGTCTCAATCCAGGACTCAACGAGAAAGACAGTGCATTTGAATCTAGCTCGTTGCGAGGGCGTCGTCGTCGCCGTCGTCTGTCGAGTTTGATGCCCACCTCTCGATGCCATTTCCTACTCCTCTCAAGAGCCTAATCAGGCAGGTGCAGTGGGCTCCCCCACGCCGACATGTTGCACCCAGATCCCCACGCCGATCTTTGCCACTGCAGCGTGGTGCACTCTAGTGCCGGACAGCGATGTGGATGCACCTAGGTGCGATTTCTCTCCACAAAGTCTCTCCGCCTCATGATGGGAATTGTGTCAGGTACAACTCTCCACGACTACCTCAATGTGCATGCTCTTACGTTTCCATACCCGCTACCATTCGGAATGGCCTTCTCTCTTTTCAAATCGTGTCTAAGAAGAGCTGGAAGCCCAAGTGAAATTACAAATGGTGCAGCGCCACCGATGGAACCCTTGCTCGTCCAGATTCGATCAAACCAAACATGTCCTCCGAGTTCATCGCTGGCGACCTCCAGATCGCCTTGGAAAACACGATTGACCACCACTCAGCGGTGAAGGTGAAGCGGATCACCATCAGGGTGAACTAGAAGTTCGAAGTCAAAGAGGCGAAGACGTTAGTCAGCGAGTATGAGTCCAGCCTTGATATTTGCGAAGCAGACCCAGGCTCCCAAATGAAAAGAAACGGACAAGAAATAGAGATGCAACGACGCTTTTCAGCCCGCAGTATTGATAGTGTCCAATGGCTGCGGTCGAAGACTCACCGTGAAAAGATCTTACCTTGACAGATGAAGTAGCCCATCGAGGGTTTTCCCAACAAAGTCTATACGCTTAAGCTGTAGAACTCTTGCACGAAGGGAGACAAGCCGGTCAAAATGCGTAAGCCATGGTGAATAGCCTGGAAAGGGAAGAGAGAAGGGGCGTGATTGAAGAGTTAACAGCAACCTCGATGCTCGGAGCGACAACACCTGCGACTGACCATGAATATGATCTCGGGGTTGTTTACAAAAATGCTGATCCGTCCACCCAGGGGCGCGGCTTGGAGCTCCCCCAGGCAGGGTGAATTCGGTAGTCCTGTGTCCGAAAGTAGATTCCTTTCGTCCAATCCTGGTGCCAATCAGCGGTCATCAAGAATCCTTACCTATCATCGTGGCTTCCATCAACTGCTGAATGCTCCAGAGACGAGAAAGCTGCACGGGTCCGCCAGAGCAGCCAAAATCAAGAGTAATTCAGCCGAGAGTCAATTGCGAGGTGTCAACATGTCTCACCTTGAAACAGCAGCGAGCGCGGCCAGTTCCACCATCCCCTACTCCTATGTATGTACATATATAGAATACTCGAGCGGCGAGCCCCGCATCAGTCCAGCGAAAGGCGCGCTATCCCAACAACCCTGCTGCTTTTCTTGGTGGAACTTTGGCGTTTCACAGTTCATACCTCTCCGCTGGATCCATAACCCACCTTGCCGAACAATGCTAATTGTTCGTGACATTGTTCGAGCAGACCTAGTGCGTTGATTCGAGCAGAGAGGCGTGCGTTGAATATTTTTCAAGCCGTTATAAAAATCTCAATCAGCAGCGGGCTTTCGACCGTTTTCCCTCATGAAGAGATGAATGCATGTTCAAGCTGACCCAGCTCGGCCCCGAGCGTGGACTGCACACGCAGATCTTCGGGCCGCGCCGAAAGCGTTCAGGCTCAGCTTGGTCAGGTCAATGGGCCTGCTCGCAAGTCCTAATAGTACTGATCACTTCGCTAAGTCCGTCGTGCAGCACTTCCTCGCATCCATTTGCCTTACCCACCGAAGTAATGTAACCCATTCATTGTATGCGACTCTCCCCAGCTCAAAGGCCTGGTGCACGGTACCAGCGCGCTTGTTGACTCAGATGAAGCCCACTCCATGTCGCCTCGTGTGGGGCCGATGGGTGCGAATGCAGTAAAGCGAGGCCGAAATTTTTGAGCAATTTGATAATTGAGCAAGCATCGGGATGTATTCGACTCTGATCAGCTCTATCGAGCCCTCACTCAGATCATGGGCCCACGCTATGCCACAGACGATAGCCCACGGTCCAGCAGCAATGAATCTCCGGAGCCATTTGTGCATGTTTCTACTTCCCAAGGCATTAAGCGTGTCCAGAGTCCGAAACTTTGTCGCCTCGCTGAAGAAAGTTCACCATGCGTCCTGAGTCACCTCGGTGCCCATCGGCATCTGGCAATGTCCAACATTTCGACACCACCCTGGTCCTCAAATCGATCGACAGCCCCCAGCGGAGCTCACATCGACCACATAGCTAGCCATTTGCTTTTCTAACTCTTTACGACATTGGCTTTTAACTCTAAAACCAGACAGCACAACCTGCAACTGTGAACGTTGCAGAACCAGGGCCAGCCTCATAACCGCCTAAACACTTCTTACATGCAGCCCCGAGCGAGTGTCGAACGAGGAATAGGCACGCGAAGCGCTCGCTTATTGTTTCTACCCACCTATGCGGTTCCCCTTTTCGCGCTTTGTGACACAACCGAAAGACACTGCCATCGACCAAGAAGGATAAGTTCACGGCCGAAAAGCGGAAAGCGCGCAAGGAGGCGCTTAAGTCAGCTTCAAGACCAGACTCAAACTTGCCCTGGTCAAGTCGATGGTGACCATGGAGAGCCATTCTACCAGCTGGAAGCGCATCGGTTCTGTTAAAGATGGGAGCAGCAGCACCGCCTCCTCTAACGGTGCGCTTCCACCGCACCCATCTAGATGGTCCCTGGGAGATTTTTAAAAGAACCTCTACATGACGCGAAGAGCAAGGTCCGCCGCAACTATGAGCTGCCCGATTACTGTGTCGAATACGCCTGCCCTGCCTGTGATGGACAAGGCTGCGATTCTTGTGTCACTTGCAACGGCCAGCCTGCCGACGAGTTTTGGCGGTGCAGCAGCACGGGAAGCGACAAGCGCCACAGGCTGTGCGCACGCTGTCACGGTCACGATCACGGCATGTTTGGGTGTGGCACGTGCAACGGAAATCTTTCGTCGTCGTGCATCGCTTATGACGGCGAAGATTCAGGAGAGTATGCTGCCATGGTTCATTCAAGGATCCACCATATCGATTTCTGACCACTGACTATTGACCGCCTCAACCCTCATTCATTCGCGGCGTACTGTACATCGACGACAGATGTCGGCATCGCAGGCGTCCGGCGTACGTGGGATATGATCCAGAGGCTCGTCGAAGGAAGAATCGCGAGTGCCATAAACGAATTTACGATTGTGAGAACGTCATGCATGTAGGAGAACTCGGCCTCGTACCTCGCTCAAGTGCAAGTGCTCCAGGCTGCGAATGTTATCACGAGCAACATTGCACCACCACAGCCGCAACCTACCGGCCTGCTTCGCAAGGTCCGATTTGAAAGGAAACACTTTATCTATCTGTCTGCCCTGGATCTCATGACAGCAGAGATCGAAGAATACGGTGTTGATCGTGCTCTTGCCACCATTTCTGCTAACTACGATGCTGATACGTCTGAAGCGAGCCACGCCGGCTTAAAGGGCCGGGCTAGTCACGCATCTTACAGCATCTGCACCGAGTCAAAGGAGCCATCTATGCACACATCGAACTAGCAGTTACATCGATGGGCGAACAGTATGCCCCGCGCATTAGCGCTACGGCTCAGATTGCGTAGGCATCAGCCAACTCGCACCCACCCTCGCAAACGCCGCCATCGCAGCCGCACTCACTGCTGCCGCTGGAGAGCAAGTCGAATCCATGCACCGGTAGCTCAACATATATCTCGTGAAGCAGAACATGGCGTTCCATGTACATGACGATGGACTGCTGCTGGGGTACGACCACTATCAGCAGCATGGCGCTGCACTCAGCTCGCGGCACCGTGTTTTAGCCGATCTAAGGCTTTGCACCAATGACTACTTTGAGTGGTTTCGGCAAGCTTTAATCGTGGGTACATATTGCGCAGCATACCCTCTCCTATCACTACTATCATCTATATTGTATTTCACTGCTGCACTGCTTATCGCTCGTTGTGTCTCACCGACGTCCACTATCTCTGCATGGTGATGAAGGAGTCTCGTTCGCAAGGGAGCAGGATGCATTTATACTAAAGAGAAGCCCGTAGAACCTCGATGAACCCGATAATCCTTTCCCAGGCAGATCTTTCCCTCATCTGCTTGGCTGGAAAGAGAGCAAGCAAGAACCACACCATGCTCCTTGCACTTTGCACCTGGCCCCCGGTGACCTTTCGACCAGCTTCCATCAAAGGGAGGCCGTAATTACTTCCGTTGAATCAGGTTACAGCGTCATGTGCCAAAGACGTTTGATCTGGGAAATCTGCTAGGCTCAACGCTGATTGGCGCGCACACATTCGCAGCTCCTTTTGTGCGCTTGACGGTGCCATGTGACCGTCCTCCACGCATAACCCCGTACTGTAGGTGACTGCCCTTGACAAAAACATGTACTGCCCTCCAGGCTCGCGTTTCCCTCTTAATCAAGAGTCCCTTCCTTCGAGTCTCCAGGCCTTCCCGTGAACGCTAACTTTGATTATTCGAGTTGCTTACCCTGAAGGAAATTTGGCTTCCTCAACCAAACAACACGACACAAGATATGCGATTAGGCAGCGTCCCAAGATGTTGCCATTCTGTGCTTTCCGCAAGAGGTGCATGAGAAGATCCTGAATCACTTGGGGTTTCGAGAGCCTTGCAACCTCCGCACCGCCTGTCTCGCCTTCTGGCACGCGGTCAACGCGGCTTGGCTCGCCGTTTTTGCGCTCGCTTTCCGGACCACGCTCATTGCGCAGACTCCTTGGATATGTAGAAGAACAAGACCCTGTTAGTCCAACTTTTTCTGCAAGTGAGGCATAAATGATATGTGGTCGAGATGGGCGATCATATGTATTCCTCCAACCGTCTGCGTAGCAGCCTTCAACACATCCGGTCCAGGCGTGAGGTATTGAGCAGCGTGGGTGCCAGCGCCTTCGGAAGCTGGTAAACGTGTCTCATCAGTTTGTGGGCGGACTGTATCATGATTCAGCCCGAGATATCAGAAGAGGCCACACGCAGGAATCCTCGGAGACTTGTTAGGGCTGCAGAATCACTGGCCCAAGGCGGAGTGAATGGTGTGGGGCTCGTGTTGCACCATCCCCAAGTGTGAGTCCTGGCATGAACGCTTTCACGGCTCTTGCACCACATTGACTCAATGCGAGAACTGTTCTTCCTTCGCCACAGGCACTACCATGTCGGCTTCATTGGAAATGAAAACATACAATATCCCCAAGAATAAGGGGCTGCTGGACGAGGTCCCCTTTGTTACCATCTAGATCTTTTCCTCCGTCTTCCCGCCTTCGGTTGGGCTGGACCGCTGATATGGTGCGAATATCCGTGCATCTATTTCAAGGAGGTGTCAATGAGTACCACCACGAGAAGGAAGACAACAAACGGAAAGAAGGAGAAGGAGAAGCGCCCCAAGCAAGAGGCGGGCGAGGGCCCTCTCGTGAAGCAAGACACCAAACAGCAGCAGAAAAAGAAACCGAAAAGCCAAGAAAACACTGAGAGGCAAGCTGGGAGTGCAGAAAATGCAGCTGAAGCTCGGGTCAACCAATGCAAGGTAGAAGCACACGGTGACGCGCAGGAGGCAGAGAGGGAGGTGAAGCGGCCCAAGGTGGAGAACGACGATGTCCCGACTGATGCTGCAGGCGCGCAAGTCGAAGCGGAGGAGGGAAGCTACTTTAAACGAGGACAGGTGGTATACGAAAATGCGCTTTGCGAGGCTGTAGTCCCAGTGTAACAATTTGGAACGAAGACTGCCAGGAGGCCAAGCCTTTCGAAGCAGAACTTGCTATGATCGCTGCGCGAGTATGATGGATACTTGACACGCTCGACGGTGAAACCTCAATTTTATCGCATTCGATCATATTGCTCGTCGCAATTCATTACGCAATGCGAGGTTTCATTGTATGCTGTCCTGTCATGATCGAATACCATCTTCAGCTAGATATTCTGATCGCTTCACAAACCGTTTCGAGGGATACATACAAAATGTGAGCGTGTTGGTAGAACTTCCATGAGCATAGCTCGAGAGAGAAGCTTTTGCGTCATCCCCATCCAAGTGGCCAACATCTCTAACAGGAGATGTTGGAGGCGAGCACATCCTAGAGAAGCCTCTTTAGGTTCGGCGTGCGTCGCTTGCATCCCGCAACAGCCTGTTCGCCTTTAGTGGCCTTCCGTTGCTTCCTCTGCCGAAACTCGTAGAGAAAGGGATCCGCAGATCGAAATGCCTCCAAAGCCAGCTCGTGACGGGGAGCGCCGTAGCGCTCGCCAAGCAGCAGCGAAACCAGCTGCGTCTGTCTCTTCGATACCCAGCAAGGAGAAGGCCGAGACTAAAAAACGCGCCGCCGGCAGCGCCGATGTACCACCGCCATCAAGCAAGAAGACCAAGGTTTCCAAAAGCATTGCGAAAGGTGGCGCTGCCATAATCACAGTAGGGAACGGTACCGCGGGAGGCAAGCTCAAGGTCGGCGACAAGCTGCCACAGGGCCTGATCCTCAAGACACAAGAGGAGAAGGAGGTCAAGGTTGGAGAGCTGAAAAAATGCGTCCTCTTTTCGTGCGTTGGATCCACCTCACGCAGTACTTTTGATTCCTAGAGGGACTGACAACCCAGTTGTTTCCGAACTTTCTGCCCGCCAGATATCCAAAGGTAAGGTAAACGCGTGCTTCGCGGTGCTTGATGTTGTGTGGCATCGTTGTGCTTCCACTCGGAAGCTCGTGTCTGCATACTAACGCTTTGTTGCCTTTTAACAGGCTAACACACCTGGCTGCACGAACCAAGCCTGTCTCTTCAGGGACGCGTACCAACAGTATGTCGACGAGGGTTTCACGGTGTACGGGCTGAGCAACGACAATCCGACGCCGCTGAAGACCTGGAAGACGAAGCAGAAGTTCCAGTACGACCTGCTGTCGGATCCGCAGCGGGCGCTCATCGGCGCGCTGACGGGCAGCAAGAGCAGCACGATGAGAAGGTACGTTTAGGCCTTGTTTCTTTCTCTTCCGAGTCGCCCGCGAGCAGCGGCGCGTGAAGGTGTCCCGCCGTCTGACCTGTCCCCCCTCCTCCTCCTGCCGTCGCTGGCACTTCTGCGCGCACCTGCAGCCACTTTGTCATCGACGCGGACTGCAAGCTTGCGCTGAGCTCGATCTCTGTCAAGCCGAAGGAGGTACGTCGCTGCAACACTGGGCCTGCGATGCAACCCTCAGTAGCCTTGAGAGACTGACGGCATCGCCCCGCCCCCCTTCTCCAAAATTTCCCCTTCTGGCAGAGCTCGGATGCTGTTCTCGATTTCATCAAGGAGAAGAAAGCCAGTCGTTGAAGGGCAGCATCACCCCACCCCGCATTTGACGGTGTTGGCCGATGTACCTCTCCATGTGACCGTCGTTCGAATCTCATATGCATCGTGTGCTGCTGTGCAGTCACTTTCTCATGAAGGGGTGCAAGCTGTGCATTGACGCGCAATCGGCGGGCGGAGGTGTTCGCGTGCGACGGACGACACTTGTGAAGGTGGTGATGCAGCGGGTGATCGGGTGATCCGTTAAGCCAACGGCGGTCCGCGGTGCCCTTTCCTGTCTCGATTTCTCCTTACAAGTTCCAGACGGCCGGCGCAAAGAGGAGCAGGACACGTGCAGTGCAGGGATGCGATGATTCTTGAAAGGAGGATGCTGAGGCAGTTTCGCTGATGCGCTTTTAAGAATCATGGAAGCACTTATTACGAGCACATGCGGCGCACACGGTCGGCATTTGGAGCTGGAAGAAGGCTGTATGCCACATTGACGGGAACTGGACGAGGCTTTCTAAATATGCACAGTTTAACCTCCGTCCGCACACTCGGCGTCGCGCTGCTCCCTTTCTGCGACACCTATCCCGGCTGTGCACATTCCAGGACGTGCCCAGTCCATGTGCATGCAACGCTACATCCCTCGACTTGCACCCTTCAATCGAACCCTGGACCGCTTGACGCTCTGACCGCGGTGAGGCTGATATGGGGAAGGCGGCACGCAGGCGCCAGTACTGTGTACGCCCTGCGAATACTGGCATATGGCCATGTGCAAACGACATGCACACGACCGGACCACCTCACAGGGCTGACGAAACAACACAGGGACGAGTCGCCATTGATAAGTGCGGCATTTGCAAGCTTCGTGAGCAGGGGGAAGATGATGTAAACTCGTCCTGGAGATGTATGTACCAACTAAGGCTCGACGGCCCCTGCTGGACCAGATCTTTTGCTGTCGTTATGCGCCCGATACAACGAGCGAAGTGCGTTTAGCTGTAACTATGAAGCTCCCGCGATTGCGTTGGCGATGAGATAGACAGGCTCTGCACCCTGCAGTGCCCCAGCGGCCACTAGGTACGCTAGCGGCAGCAGGATTACGAAGCTTCAATACAAGCGGGCGGATGACCCCCGCCAAAGGTGGCCCACGGAAGTACGATTCGGTAGCGATATACGAGGCGACCGAGGAGGCTTTGTGATCAGGAGGAAAAAGAGTCTTCGATTTGCGCCACGTTTCGACGGGATGACGCACAGATTGTTCGCGCGGCATCCGTCAGTCGATTGATTGGCAGTGTTCCGCCAAATATTGTGCCGAGTCACCCGCGGGCCGCCGTCCTCACTCTTTTTCTCTGCGAGCCAACCATTTCCTCCTGTCCTGGCTCCCGAATACGTCCTGGCGTCGTGACATGCAGCTAGCTAGCTACCTAGCTCGTAGCTTCCTCGTCGCATTCCATCTTTCGATGGAAGAAAGAAGCCTTTGGCGAGGCTACCCCCCCCTCCACTTTTCTCTTTCCGTCTTTCATCCCTCTCACCCCTCGTCCCTTTTCGTGTTGATGATGAGGCGGGCAAATCGATTGCAAAAATGTCCAGCTGCCGGAGATACGTATGCAATCGATTTGAGCTGACCAAGAAAAGGGTTGAAATGAGGTGAGATGCCGCTGCCGCTGGGCATCAGATCTCTTGCTCCCCACCTGCACTTGCGTTCTATTCCGTTTAGGGTAGAGTTTCTTTTTCGTGGTGCTAAAGCTGAGCCTTCCATGTTCGGAACAGTAGCGTGGCGTCTGGCTCTGGCACAATGCCGCGCTGGGTGCTGGCGCAGTGCAGCATAGCTGACGGTCCATCTACGTACATATGTGTGAATGTGTATGTATATGTATATGCATGTATGTATGTATGTATGTATGTATGTATGTATGTATGTATGTCCAAAGAGCCAAGGGGTCCAACAGTAGCTGGAACGCTCCGCCAATGGACTGGAGCGCTTTGCCAATTTCATAGTCTTCGCTCTCCTATCTGCTCGCAAGGGGACCATAGGTATGTAGGTACGAATGCAATGTATGTACATGCGGCGGATCGCGAGGTGAAGAACCCGGTGGGCGGTGGTTTCTCGTATACAAGACTGGCCCTTGGAGCACACGTTCTTTGTGTACGAAGACACGACTGACTCAAGATTTCTGGTTGTTGATGCTGGGACGGACGACTGGCGGCCCACGCAGCATAGGGTGCCCGTTGTACACCTAGGCATGCATGCATACACGGAGTGTTGACTTTATGTATTATCGTCCAAGGACTGCCGAGCGAGCCAAGAGGCTCATCAGCATCTCTATCTGCAGGATATTGTGTGGGTCCATGTATCTGACGAGGTTCTGATAGTTGCTGTTATGATGGATGGATGGGCTGTTAGTGTCTTCTGGGGTTTCAGCCCCGAAAGTGTGGAACAGAAAGGCAAAAAGCCTTTGTCCCGCTGGTGCATGAGTGTTGAAGTGCGTGTATGAGTGGGTGCCTGGAGCGGAAACGCAAGCGAGCCATTCATTCATTCACTCTTTCCTTCTATTTTTTGCAGTGCTTCTGTTGTCGCTGCGATGCACAAGACGAAGAACGGGCGCATGGAAAGAAGAACTGTCGGCCGCAATAAATAGGGCCTGTTCAGTGTGCAGCGGCTCTGTTGCACTGGCTGCCTGTCGAGAAGAGGCGTAGTGTGAGATTAAAGCCCAGCAATCCGGATCGGGTTGAGTCTTGTCTGACCCTTTTTAGGAGCGAGGCGGTGGCACGTCGTTGCTCTGACACCATGCCCCGACTACGTAATTAACTCCGATCATGCGGCGCGCTTACCGTTGAGAAACAACCTTTTTGGCCGAATTTCTTACTGAATTTCGATAGGCGGGGCCCCCATCCACATACCTGGGCCAGCACACCATCACCCATCCCCCCCCACCACGGGGCACTCGGCGCCTCTCCTCTCTCCTTCCACTCAGCGCGCACACAGCTAGGGCCAGCATTCCGGTGTATACACCAAATTTCTCCCCGGAATTCAGCCCTTATCAATCACGCCCATGCATTCGCCGTCGTCCCCGTCGGCTTCAGGAATCAGAAGAAGCAGCTCGCATGGCAATTGGATGGCTCCTGTGGCCGTCCCCATCGCCATCATCCTCGCCACCATGTCGAGCCTGCGGGGCGCATTGTGGTGATCGCATGTGTGCTTGTGTGTGTGCCAGCAAGTAACAAACATCCAGTATTCCAGCAGGTCCCGCCCCGCTCCGCCAGCCTCGAGAAAGCGAGGTATAAGCACCGCTGCCCTCTCGCACAAAAGGGCATATCATCAGCATCCATACAGAAAGACATCTATACAGACAGACCAGACGAATTCTTCATTACCAGCAGAGGCCCACCACCATCGGTACAAAAAGGAGCGAGCCTCGCACTCGTCTGTCATCCAAGCCCAAGGTCCAAGGTCCCAGACCACAACTTGCCTCTTGCCTCGGCTCATCGCCGCAAGGGCAACAAGCGCACCTCAATCCGCGCGCTCGCAGCCACGCCCGCGTTTTCGTGTGCTGTTGCAGGTGCGTGTGTCGTTGGGCCCGTCCGTGCTGGCTGTTGCTATGCTTCCATTCGTCGCACTGACACAAATAAACACGTACACCCTACTCTTCTTTTCTTGTTGCGACTTCCCCCGCCTGGCCTGTGTCCCACATGTACCGTCCTCTTCGATGGACGCCTACAATACACAAACAGTAACGCCACTGCTACTGCTACCACCACCCCTAGGTCTCACATCCGCTGTCAGCCCGCCCCTTTCAACCCTCCGCTGCGGTCGCCAGCATGGCACCGCAGCAGGCGCGGCGCCGTCTTCGCAGCAGGAGCAACGGCGGCAGCGAGCGCATACCGACCAGCATGACGGCCACGCCGCTGCTGTCGGGCTTCGCACCGCCCATCGAACGCACGAGCACCTGCATGCCGCCGGTCGCAGCGGCAGCAACGATAGGCGGAGAGGATAGCGATGTGTCCAGCAGAGCTGTCACAGCTTATGATGCATCGCCGCACATCCACGGCGCCTACGCCCGTACGGCAGCAAGCGGCGGCGGCGGCAGCAGCGCCTCAGGCACGCCGCGCGGGGGCCATACTCAGCCAAGCACGCCCGTAACCATGCTGCCGTCTTCGTCTTTTTCTTCTTCTGCCTCTGCGCATCTGAAGCAGGCTGGCAGTGACAGCCGACGTCAAGCGCACAGGAACAAGAGCAGGAGCGCGGGCCCGCACCCTTCCCCCTCTCACTCTTCTTCCTCCCCATCTCCTCCTCCTTCTTCTGGACCCGGATCATCACTGCACGTAGCCTGCCACGAGCGACGGGCCGACTCGCCGACGCCGACGGTAATCGCAGCAATGCGCCACGCCGGCCGTCGCCTGCGCACACACTCGGCGCCAGCCGGTGCCCCATCGGCGGCGGTGGCAACCCCGCTGTCATTCTTCCCGCTCGCGCCCGCGCAGCCGCTGAGCATTGACACCTGCCAACCGCTCCTACTACCGTCCGTCAGCCTCGTCGCGCAGACGCTGACGACCGCGCCGATTGGCGCTCAGATCGATGCGGACCAGCAGACGACCGATGCGGAAGAATGCGAAGAGCAAGAACAAACGGAAGTGAAAGAGCACGAAAAAGCCCCGCGCGGTGGTGCTGATGGCGCTGCTAGCGCTGAAATCGAGCATTGCGGTACTGCTACCAAGAGCAACCTGCGGGCCATGCCCAGCTCGCTCTGCCAACTCTTCTTGCCACCAGGCGCATCACCCCTGGACGCACACGGGCTACCGCTGCGTCGCTTTCTTGCCGCTACCGCCGCCGGCGAGGTAGAGCATGAGGGTGCTGGCGGTGGAGACGATCAGGGTGCGCTGCGTGCGGATGCCGGCGAGGGCCGCGCGCGCAGAGCCGGTAGCGCCGGCAAGCGCCGGCGCACCTCGCCATTTGCGTTTGCATCTGCATCGGTGTTGGGCTCGCAGCAGCGCACGAAACGCAGCGCATCACTGCTCGAGTCGGATGGATCGTGCCATGGCGACCCTGGCGACGAGGATCCAGAGACGCAGCTTGCTCTCGCAATTCTCCGCATGCGGGGCAGCTCCTCCACCGCGTCAGCCACCGCCGCTGCATCTGTCGCGGCAGCCGTGGCGCACCAGCGCGCCTCCACCGCCCCTAGTGGTGGTGGGCAGGAAGTGATACATGCAGATGCAGATGCGACGGCGCGCAACGCTGGCGATGGCGCAGGTACAGATACAGATACAGGCAGCATGAGCGCTTCGCCAGGCGGACGGCGCACGCCGCTCGCTGCCGGCGCGCACTCGCGGCCACGGCCGCAGCCGCTGGCCAGTGTTATAGCCAGAGCAGAGACGTACGAGCAGGAGGAGGCACGGCTCGCGCGCGCGATCCAGAGCAGCACGCTCCCGTTCTTCAGCAACTTTGGCAAGGTGCTCTTCTTCTTCGATTCTGCCCTCAGCGCTACGGACCCCGCACGCGTGCAATCTACGACATCGGATGCGCTGCGCCGACCCTCAGCGCCGACCACTGCAACGGCCGAATCGCCCATCCGCCGCAGGATGGGCATGCTGCGCGGTACACCTTCGGCGTCGACGCCCGAGGGCCTCCTACTCGAAGCGCAGCAGCTCCGCTGCCGCTCACTCGCGCGCCACCAACACCATCGCCGCTCCACCGTCAGCGCTGGCAGCACCGCGCATGCTGATGCGCCGACGCGCGCGCGCAGCAGCTCATACGCCTTCTCCAGGATCTTTGGCATGACGTCGCTCCCAGGCGCTTGGAAGCAGGACGCCGCTGACGAAGATGACCGCACAGCGCATTCAGGCATGATTCAGTGGACCGAGGCGCCCAGTGTGCCTGTCAGCCGCATCTCCAGCTGGCTCAGCATGCCTTCGCTCCTTTCGCACACGCCGTCGCTCTACTCGTTTACAGATGACGACCACGATGCGTACGGCGACGACCAGGCTTACCATTCGGCTGCTCCTGCTACGCCTGATGCTGAAGCAGGCGATGATATGCGTCACTGCCACATGGGACCAGAAGCGCCGGGCGTCGAGGACAAAATGGCCATCACCGGCCTGCCTGCCTCCGCCGCGTTTGCTGCAGCTGATGAAGGCGATGACGGCATCAAGTGGCCCGTCTCCGCTTCGCCCACATACGCGCCTTCGTGCGCCGCCAACGATGTCATCGACCTAGCCGGCGTCGGCGTCAGGCACTACGCGCGCCACCTCGGCGAGCTCTCGCCCGCTTCACCGCTGCCGTACTATGCCTTTGCGCTGTCATCGCCTTCGCCGTTTGCGCGCCTGCCTGGTGGCGCCACGATCGGCGCCGGCGCATTCGGCAGCGACATGTCGATGCCGCTCGCGCTCGAAGCCTTTGCCGTCAAGGGACTCGACGGCAGTACCACCGCATGGAATCGTAGCGCTGCCGCCAGGCAGTCATCCCGTCTCGCAGGCAAGGCGCTCGGGCGGTACATGTATGCGCCCTTGCCCCCGCCTGTCACAGAGCATCACGAGCGCGATGAGCTCGTCGGCTTTTGAAGCGGGGCGGACAAGGCACGTTCATGGTGCATCTCCGACGAAGACCAACGCGCAATACGCACGGCTCTCCGTTTATCAGCTCCGGCTCTGAATTTGTCACAACCCCAATATACATTCTCTGCATGTCTCCTATCGCAACCAGCTGACCCAAGTCTATGCACGGGCAAAGAACTGCTTGATTCGACCATGCATCTCTAAATGCTCCCATTCGTCAGGGCGAACGCACAGCTTACAAAGGTTCTCAAGCAAAAAATCTTGTCATTTTTCCTGTTCAACCGGGCTCAAGCAAGAACATCCATCTATCCGCAAGGGGGCAATTGGGCGCGAGTACGCCATCCAGCATCGCAATTAGCATTGTATCGGGCATTGGCATCGCAGCATATCCAGCTTTGATGGTGTTCGTTTTTTCTTTCCCTCTGCTCTATTAGCTTTCTCACTCCATTTGTACCAACATTGCCAAACCAGGGGTTCCTTTCTGCATTCTCCAACACACGTGCCCTCCATTGTAGTTCGCAATTTCTCGCACATTTGCATGTCTACTTTTGTCATTCTCACTACATCCTCACTTCCGCAAGCGTGCGCGTGCGCGGGCCCTTGTGTACCCTGCCATTTCAAAAGCATGGGACGGCTCACGCCCGAGGGAGGCGAGGCGGGTCAATATTGCTGCCTCTTGCAGTAGCAGCTATGCGCTCATTCCCGCGAAGGCAGTCGGAGTATGTAAGATGAGCTTGTTGCAAAGCGAGTGCTCCCGAGATGAAAAGGAGCCTGGCTATGCACTCCTCGCACACGCAGTCTGTCTCATGTTCACCGCTACCGGTTCTCCCTGCAAGGCAAGGAAGAGAAGGGTGGGTGGCAGCTTTCGGTGGCATGGCATGCTCTTTCGCTTTTTGCACAAAACATAGGTCTGGCGTTGCTCAGCCCCGAATCGAGGCCACAGGAGTGTCAAGCGGAAGCGTTCGTCATGCCATACTCTCGTGTGAATTCTTGCAGGTCCTTCTCCTTTTCGGCGTACTGCTTGACCAGCAGCTCCAGCATATGTTTTAACTGTTATGTACGGAGCAGTGGGGAGGCAGAGGGTCAACAACACTCGTATCTTCCTTTGCCGACCCGGTACGACAAGCTGCTCAATGCAAGACATACCCCGTCGCTGTTCCCTGTCAGGGCCGGAAGCACGTCCTTAACTGTCCGCTCGACAAGGACTCCGCCGATCAGTCGGAAGCACTTGCGAGACGGGTCCTTGGCCCGCGCTTCTAGCAGTGTTTCGATTACGAGCCTGTTTGGAGGCAAAGATGTGCGACCAAGGAAGAAGCGATGTGATTTCCGTCAGCTGATGCTCCTTCGAAAGCGCGTCCAGAGAAACGTATGCATCGTGTTATTCACTTGTGCTCATCCGCCTCGCCCTCGAGCTCGCCGATCTTCTGTGCAAGAGCCTGTAGCTCGTTGCGTTTTCCCTGGTAGATCTGCACGATCTCCTGCTCGGTCACCTGGACCCTCTGGCCCTTGCCGACTGCCTGGCCCGCTGGCGATGTTGCTGCTGCTGCTGCTGCTGAAGACATTTTCGAATCCTTCGCTGATGCTGCCCCGTTGTCGATCCTGCTCACTGCTTGGTGGCGAAGGAAGGTGCGAATGTGAGGATGAAGAGCTAGAGAAGAATTGAAGGTGGACTGCGTGTATAAGGCATCCTGAGTCGAGCATACGGCACTAGGACAGTCTCCCTTCACTGGAGAGCGCCGACGGGCTAACGGGCATCGCGGTTAGATTGAACGTGATCGATATGCACCTCCAACTATTACATGTATATAGTTTACCGCTCATATTCATCATTTTGAGCATCCCAAACACACACATGCCTGCGGCATTAGGTATAGCAGACTCCGAGCTTGTTGGCGCGACGGAAACTGCTACTGTGCTTTTAAATTGACAAGGACAAATCGTTCAAGATGGAGGCGATCAAGCTTCAGAGGAAGTATCCTCAATTGTGAGTCCCTCGGGAGCTCGCTAGCGTTTTAAGTGCGCATGCACGTCTTCGTGCCCCTCAGGAAAGGTGATTACCACCCAAAAGTTGCTTCAGAGGGCTGCCGCATCTGCAGGCTGCTCAGGTGATGGGTTGGCTCGTCGTCTCCTGTGATGCCAGGTCTGTGATTGTCGATCTGCCCCATCCCTTTAACATACTGCGGCTTGCCCCGAGGCATTCCTCGAGATGCAGCTTCACGGCGGGGTTCCCTCTGTCGTGAGCGAATTGGATGGATTCCTAGCAGAATTTCTCATCCCCTCTTACCCGTCGTGTTTAATGTTGCTCACCCTCATCGCTGACACATCTACCCTGGCTCCCGCACAGCTCCCAGGAGGAGATGATGGGCCTCATCTCCAAGTTCCGCGCCATCGACGTGGAGGAAAATGGCAGCGTTGCACGGCAGGACGTCATCAAGGCGATGGAAGAGAGCAAAGAGGCTTCGTATGACCAGGTCCGAGAGACGCTCAAGGAGGTCGCCATTGACAGCAGTGGCCGGGTTGAGCTGGATGACTTTGTCGATGTAAGTCGGCTTGACTGCGCAGTCCAGGGCGACCGTTCCATTCACTCATCGCTGCCCCGCATTCGATTTCCCCAGTTAATGGCAAAGCTGCGCGCAGGTCGTAACGTCGGAGCTGGTGTCGTGACCAAAGGCAAGGTCACCGTTAAGGGTGCCAATGCTTCAACTCAGCACACCATCAATGAGGACGAGCGGTCCGAGTTCACACGGCATATCAACTCCAACCTGTCCGGAGATCCAACGATTGGGAACCGCTTGCCAATCCCGATGGACACATTCCAGCTATTTGACGAATGCCGTGATGGTCTCATTCTCTGCAAGCTTATCAACGATGCAGTCCCGGACACGATCGACGAGCGTGTTCTCAACATCGGCAAAGGCACCAAGCCACCGAATGCGTTCCAGATGACTGAGAACAATAACATCGTTATCACCTCAGCTAAGGCCATCGGATGCTCTGTCGTGAACATTGGGCCACAAGATTTAATCGATGGAAGGGAGCACCTCATTCTTGGCCTCATCTGGCAGATTATCCGAAGGGGTCTTCTCAGCAAGATCGATCTCAAAAACCATCCAGAGCTGTACAGGCTGTTAGAAGATGACGAGACTCTGGAAGACTTTCTGCGCCTACCGCCGGACCAGATTCTGCTTCGTTGGTTCAATTATCACCTCAAGGCAGCCAACTGGAACCGGAGGGTGAACAATTTCTCGAAAGACGTATCAGATGGAGAAAATTACACGGTCCTCCTCTCCCAGCTTAAGCCCGAGTCGTGCGATCGCAGGCCGCTGCAGGAACGCGATCCGCACCAAAGAGCCGAGATGGTGCTGCAGCGCGCGGATGCTATCGGCTGCCGAAAATACCTTACCCCAGGCGCCATGGTGGCCGGCAATCCAAAGCTGAACCTGGCCTTTGTCGCGCACTTGTTCAACACATGGCCGTGCCTGGAGCCGCTCGAAGAAGCGCCACCGGTGGAGATCGAGGACTTTGACGCGGAAGGCGAGCGCGAAGCCCGCGTGTTCACGCTTTGGCTCAACAGCTTGGACGTAGACCCGGGCGTGTATAACCTCTTCGAGGACCTCAAGGACGGCACAATCATCCTGCAAGCTTTCGACAAAGTGGTTCCTGGCAGCGTGATCTGGAAGCGCGTCAGCAAACCAAAGGATGGCCAAGACCTGTCACGCTTCAAGATGGTCGAGAACACCAACTACGCGGTTGATCTCGCCAAGGCCAACGACATGCGCATCGTCGGCATTCAGGGCGCGGATATCGTCGACGGTACAAAGACGCTCGTCCTCGGCTTGGTGTGGCAGCTGATGAGGCTCAACATCTCCAAGACCCTCGCCAGCCTTGGAAAATCGGGCAAAGGCGTCTCGGATGTCGACATGGTGCAGTGGGCAAACGGAATCGTCAAAGCGGCAGGAAAGACTAGCAACATGCGCAGCTTCAAAGACCCCGGCCTCAAGAATGCTGTCTTCTTCCTCGACTTACTCGACGCCTTGCGCAAGGGCATCGTCGACTACTCACTTGTCACACAAGGTTGCACCGAAGAGGAGTGCAAGATGAACGCCAAATTGGCTATCTCGATCGCGAGAAAGCTCGGCGCGCTCATCTTCCTTGTGCCAGAGGACATTGTCGAACTACGACAGCGTCTCATTTTGACATTCGTGGGCAGCCTGAGTGAGTGCAAGTGAACAGCATGTGTGCTTATTGAATGCCACTTCTGGCGACTAACCATATGAACCATTCGACAGTGTCTCTTCAGGCGTAAGGGATGGTTGTTTGACCGAGAGTAAGGTACCAATGTGCTTGAAAAGAATGCTGTGCTACATTGCCAAATCGATTGAGGCTCCGACTTCCAAAATTTCCTCGGCGACCTCGAGAGCCCACGTCAGGCGCAGGCTAGCCGCCTTGGCAGCCGATTTGCCGAGGATGCGCTTGACATCTCGTTTGCCCAAGTCCTTGCGCAGAAAGTAAAGCAGTCCACGAGCGAGGTCCGGATTCCCTGCTGTGCCTTTGAGCAAACATGTTTCGAGGCTCTTGCGGTCCCCCGCACCAGGTTGCGAGTTGGCGTCCTTGCTCTTGACAAAAGTCACGAGCGAAGGCGCAGCGGACTGGGTCGAGAGGAAGACATTGACCAACAGCAATTGAAGAAAGAGCGTGCCCTTAGGTTTGAGAGAAGTAAAGTCCACGGTCTGAAGTTGCAGATGCATATGTTAGCGATGTGTGCGCTTCCTCTCAATGCGCATTCAATATGCTCACCTTGAGAATGTTAAGACTGAGTGCCTCCTTCGCAATCCACCACGCGTACGCCCGGGCTACGTGAGCCAATTTCCTTTCACTCACATCCTCTCCATCTTCATCTGCGCCGTGCTCCGCAGCCGCCTCTGCCCTCGATCGTCCCGCGACGCCGCTCTCTCCGATGCTCCGCAGAAAGTCCCATAGAGCATACTGCATAGTAAAGCGCGTGCTATGCGAATCGGTAGCAAGCCGCCAGCCGATGAGCGCGTAGTACGGATTGTACACTTCGTCCATGTCGAGGCATTGCAGCAGAACACGGATGATGTCTCGCCGCTGCACCTCGTTGAGACGCAGCTCGAGCAGCTTCTGCGCTGCATCAACGAAATCCTCGCTGGTCATAATCACGAGGAAGATGCTGCGCCGCGTTTCTGTGCTCATGCCGTGCGTCCGCGCGTACCCCAAGAGCTTCTGCCGCGTTCGCTCGGTCTCAGTGGCTTCGCTGTCGCCCCGCTCTTTGACTACGGCAGTTACGCTGCTACCCGAGAGCGGGCGAGCTGCCGTGACCCCTGTCGCCTGGTCTTTTTCCTGGTCTCCATGGCCGGTCCAAGCAGCGCCAACGAGCCACCATTTTCCTTTGCGCTCCGCATCGAGCAAGTCACGCAGGGTGACGCGCAACAGGTCATGTGCTCTCAATGTGCGCTTTTTGCCGAGGCCAGCGAGGAACTTCTTCATCCGGTTCAAGCTCTCGGTCGCTGCGCTATTGTTCGCAGCTGCTGACTTGGACGCGGAGCCTTTCGCGTTCTTGAGGTCTGCCAAGCGCTCAAGCATGAATCGGCTACGCGAGGACATACTTTGCTCGGCAGTGGAAGGAGCACTAAGCTTGTTGGCAGTGCCAGTTGCAGACTGCTGGATCAAATCAACGATATCGCGCAGCGACGTTGGGTCGTCATGGCGCAACTGCGCGCCACATATCTTGACGATCTTCAGCAGCAACTCGACGCTAAGCTCTGTAATCCCCCCGGCGGCGCGTTTATTGCTATTGGTGTGTGCACCCGCGAAATGGCGAATGAGGTCATAGACGAGCGGGCAGGCGACCACCTGTAAGTTGTACAACTCGCACAGCAAGCTGGTCAAGTTGAGCGCCTTCTTGCTCTGCGGGTCATCGTATGGATCGAGCGCTCTGCCGGCGGCGTCGTAGTTCAACAGCAGCTCATCGACGAGCGTCTGCACGAACCCTGCGGCAAATTCGACGCCGATGACCTTGTGCAGGCTGGCGATGAGGGCGGCGTACAGTACGACAAACGTGTCTGCCAAGTTGGTGCTGGCGGTGATCGTGTCGAGGATGAGGCGCGTGAGCGTCTCTGAGACGATGGCCCGACTATTGAAGCGGTAGATCCCTTCGAGCTGAGTGAGGATCGTCTCAAGGTTGCCTTCACCCATCCGATTCAAAAGACCTTTGAGCTGCCGGCGAAGGCCAGCCGTAGCAGGATCGTCCAATGAATCTGCTCCTGCGTTCGCTTGCGCTGCAGATGCCTCCATCGCTTTGCGAAGAGCTGGTGGTATGTAACGACCCTGTGGTGCCGCTTGGTTCCCCGCTACCGCTGAGGAACCGCCATCATCTATAGCGGGTGCTTCCTCTTCGTCACCATCGGCCACCCTGCTAGATGCGACCTCTGAGGCGCTGACGTTAGAATCTAGCTGGAAATGTTGCAGATATACGGTATCTATCCCATTTTCATCCTCGTCGCCCCCCTCCTCCTCATCCAGGTCGAAGCCAGCACCTTCGTCACTGCCGTCATCATCGTCAAGACCATCAAGGTCGTCTACAGCGTCACCGTCCTCCTCCTCGGAACTGTCAGATTCATCTGCTCCGTCCTCTTCCTCATCGGACGCTTCATCTTCAGCGTCGCTAAACATGCCGGTTTGGAAGTTGTCAAGGTGGTCCAGCAGCTCTGGAGGATGCGGAGGTGAAGAAAATCAGACAGCTTGAACACCTTCCATCGAGTCCAAACAGACGCACCATCTAGCCCATCTTCTTCCGGCCCGACATCGTCTTCACTTTTGCCGCTAGAAGCTCCTGAGCGCTTACGCTTCTTGCTGTCAGGTCCAAAGCCTAGCTTGGCTTCCAGCCACCGGATCTCGTCCTCCTCATCACGCTCCGTCTGTGTCATCTTCGAGCGCGTTTTGCGTTTCAGGCTTGCTTTTCCCGGTAAAAGCGAGCTAGATGTTGAGGCCGACCCTGTGACTGACTTTGATCGGGAGGAGCTTAGCGAGGATGAAGCTGCGCCTTGAGACCGCGCAAGCAAACGCTGGAGAGGCGTGACCGTCTCGGATCCGATCTTCTTTCGTTGGCTGTGATTCGAGCTTGGAATGATATCACTTTGCGAATCTTCGGGTTTTAGGGGACCTGCGTCGGGCTTTCGCTTCTTCCTTGGAGGCTCACTCGTTGTGAGCGAGTTGGGGCTCTGGACTTTGGTCTTGCTGGTCTCTTTGGATTTTCCTTTGTCGAAATGCAGTCGCTGCCCTTCACTAGCCGAATGTGCAACAGCCTTGGAAGCATTAATTGTAGCCCGTCGGTCAGCGGGTGCGGGTCTCGTTTCACCCTTCATGCGACCTCGCTGAGCGCTGATGCATTTGCCGATCACTTTGAGCCCCGAAGCAGTGCCAGGCCGGGCAGAGCTAGAGGCGGGCTGTGCCTTCTGCCTCTTGGCCTGGCGGGCGGCCTTTCTCGCATCTTTGCGGCCGAGAACTCGGCCCCCCCACTGAGCACCGTTGCTATCACCACCCGAGAAGTGATTTGGCGAGGATGGCGATGACTGAGGTCGAGGCTTGAGACCCAACTCTTCGTTGAGCGACTCCGGCAGTGTCGGACCTCTCCTTCTTACGGACATGTTTGAATTTTGCAGCAGTGCCTGGGCCCCGCTGCGTTCCTGTATTCTTGCTGCCGATGATGCTGTCGCAAAGTGGGAGGGAGCTGCGGCGCTTGTATGGGGTAATAAGAACCACAACGCACTTTGGGATGCTGATGAAAAGAGCGAACCAGCAGTAAAGCTGGAGTCCAAAAGCTTTTTTGAGGTTGCACCGAATGCAACTCTTGTCATACGTTAGTCCGCTTTCTTTTGCCACCGTTGGCAAATCGCGAGGGGAAAAGAAAAAAAGGAAACTAACCCTTGAGTTCCGTATTCCGTGTTTTGTGAATTTGAGTCGTCCGTCTCCAATACATTCGAATGTGAGACTGGCCCGACCTATGAGAGTTGCTTGCTATCTGCCTGCCAACTTCGAGGTTTCAATCGCTTCCTCCTTACACAGCGATCGTAATGTGTTGATTCCAAGGTAGCATCTGGTAAATCAAAACCGCAGTAGAAGTCATTCAAGAAGAAAAGCAGAGTGAAAGCCCTTCAGCGCTCAGGATCGGGCATTCCAAGATGGTCAAGGCGCCACGCACCAGCGCCAAAGGCGGCAACGTGACGCACGTCGGCAACAAAGCCAAGCGTCAAGAGCTCGTTCGAGCGTACAAGAAGGAAAAGAACAAGGAGAAGCTTCTGCGGAGGAAGACGCAGGCCAAGGAGGAGGTTCTGGGTGGAGAGGAAGGAGCAAGGAAGAAGGCGCAACGCTTGGCCAAGAACGTCCCCCGGACCATCGAGAATACAAGAGAGTTCAACCCAACCATCCTCAACGCCCCGAATACGCACCCCGGGCGAGGGCCCACTAATGCTGTCGCCTCAACGTCTGCGATGACTTTGGACAGTGGTGATGAAGGCCGAAGCGATGAAGATGAGGAGGAACGACAGAGCGAGGATGATGAGGCGGCCAAGCAGGACGGCGCTGCCGAAGATGCTGACGCGGAAGGTGTAGACGCGGATGCGGACGAGTACGATGACGCAAGTGACATCGAAGATGGTGCAGAAGACGTGGAAGACTCAGATGTGGACATGGACCCGCATGCTCCTCCTGCCCTGCTTATTACGACCGCGTTACCCCACAATGCCACATCGCCGCACCTCAACTCGCTCAATGCGCGATCGCATCCTTTCGAGCGCACGCGCCAATTCATCAAGGAGCTCCTCAACGTCTTTCCCGGTGCCGAATACCGTTCGCGGGCAAAAGCAAAGGGTGTCGGGCTAGGCAAGATCGCCGGGTGGGCGCGTAAGCGCGGGTACAACGGCATGGTCGTTATCGGCGAGGATGCGTCATCCAAGTTGCCGGTCTATCTAACAATCATCGGCCTGCCCAAGGGCCCAACTGCCTTCTTCCGTTTGACGTCCATCTCAATTGGAAAGGAGATCTACGGCCACGCGCGACCGACGCCGCACACACCCGAGCTGATCCTGAACAACTTCACCACCACGCTCGGCCACACCGTTGGCGGCGTCTTCCAGTCGCTCTTCCCCAAGATCCCGCAGCTCGAAGGCCGGCAGGTGGTGACGGCGCACAACCAGAGAGACTACATCTTCTTCCGACGGCATCGGTACATGTTCGCCAGCCAGGACAAAGCCAAGCTGCAGGAGATCGGGCCGCGTTTCACGCTCAAGCTCAGAAGTCTCAAGAAGGGTCTGCCCAAAGGCGCGGGCCAGTGGGACGGCATCGTCGACTTCGATGGCACAGGCGAATGTGTGGATCCCAAGGGCGAGAAGGCAGACGAGGCAGAAGCGCTGCGCGAGATGGATGTTGGTGAGAGTGCGTCTGCGACATCAAAGGTCAAGAAGGCACAACGTGGCGATGAAGTTGTGGACGGCCTTGAATTCGAATGGAAGGTGAGTCCTGCATGGAAATTTGGTTTAGCATTTCTGCAGTGCTGACGCTGCACATTTGTGCCGATTTCACTTCCAGCCCAAGATGAGCGTTTCTAGAAGGAATTTCTATCTCTGATGACTTTTGTATATAGACTGACCCATCCTTTAAAGCTCACTCGCAACTACACTACAATACACCCTGTCTCGAGGCGCCGTTTCCGGCGTTTTGGGAGAAACCACTATGCAGAGAGTAACGAGGAGCGCCAGGATGCTGGCTATATATACGTGCAGCATCTTCTAGAGTGTCCGTTTGCCCAAGCACCATAAGAGAAGGAGAGGGTCAGCGATGCTTGATAAAAGGCGCAGCATCCGCTTTCAGGTGAGCATGACCCATCTGATTTATCAGTGCGTCGTGGACTTGGGAGGACTTGATTGGTTTTTTGTCGCCAAAGGCGAGAGGGCTAGAAGAGTAGGACAACGGGGGAGGAAAGGATAGCTGCTGCTGATCATCGCTCCTCGTGATAGATGTGCTTCGTCCTCTGTGTTGTAGACGTCATGCCTCTACCAGCACCCACCACTCCGACCTTGCTGAGCGGATCATCCGGCGTTGCAAACATGCTTTTTCCTTTTGCGCCGGGGATGGCGTAGCCCTTCTTTGCACCCTTGGTAGCAAACTTTTGCCACGCAGCCTGCTTCTCCTTTGCTTCGACGTTTTTGCTCTGTGTCTTTTCCACTCGCTTCTCGGCCTTCCTTTTCTTCTTTGCCTGCAGCTCTTCCTCCTCTGGCGTTAGCTGTGGCGCAGCACGCTTTGCGAGTGCCTCCTTTGTCGGCTTGATGTCAGCGGAGGAAACTTGCTCGGTGTTGTTGTACCCTTTGAATACGATCGAATATACTGGATTTACCGCTGAGCCGCCGATGGAAGTGATGCGTGCCGGATACCATTTACTGTCACCCTGCAGTCACGAGCGGATGAGAATAGTCAGCAATGTGGACACAAGCTGTGCATTCATTGAGAAGGCCTGCCACTCACAGCATATTTCGCCAAGCATTCGTCGCCGGCCGAGAATTTGAATCTTTCTGATTGTGAGAAGGATGCACAAACAGGAGGAGCTACGCCGCTAGAATAGCCCGTGCTGGAGAGATCATTCGCCACCGCGACTGCTGCTGCTGATGATGATGTCGACGAACCTAGTGGCGCTTTTGGTTTGCCATTAGCAGCGGAACTGCTGCTACTTTTCTGCTGCTGTGCAACCAGCTCCTCCGTGAGGGTGATCAGGTTCTCCAGCTCTGCTTTGAGATCCAGAAGGTCTTGCCTGTTAGGATCAAGCGACAGCGCATCGATGACTTGCGTCAGCTGCTCTCGATAGCTTTCGAGGTCAGATACGTCCATCCTGGGCTTATACTGAAATTGATTTTTTGAAAGCGGCGCGGATGGATATAGTGATCAGAGCAGAGGTGAGGTGGCTGTATGCGCGCAATATCTCAGTTATGAGCCTGTAGTACTTTTGGGACGTGCTGACAGCACAATGGTCGATGGCGCGCGATATGGAGGAGCTTACAAGTGCAGTCTGTAGTAAGTCGTTAACGGAGACGAAGATGTAG
>NW_013546912.1:0-59773 GCF_000711695.1 Tilletiaria anomala UBC 951 | reverse complement strand
GGTGACGATGCATTCAGTGCTGGGGCAACATGGGCGGTGACATCGGCATATCGACGAGCGTCTCCCGGTCCCCTCTGCGCACCCATGCTCAGCTATGGTATATACATCTATGCTATATATATCCATGCTATATACATCTATGCTATATACACCTGTATGTCCCTGGCTTGGATGAATCCAGTCATCCTCCCTCCCTGCCTTTGTTCAGGGCCACTGCGTCTCGGAGGATCAGTCTGCCTGAACGCCGACGATGGCAACGAAATAATCATCAGATTTTACAAGTCAGGTGTTGGCCGGGTGGGGCATTGAACTAATTTCGTTAGAGTAGGGTTACATTTTCCTACCCAGTAACTGGTTCACACGTGATCTTGAACGCGAAAGTGTCGTGTGGGGAACAACACGCGCTGCCTACAACACCCGACTCGTATTGCAAGATGGAAATGCTGAACGCCTCCCATCACCCATTGTTTGGAAAGCATATACTCGCTCCCTTTGCCCAATCGAGGAGTGCCTGAGCGGAGAAGTGGGGGCGCAGCTGAGTGTTCAATATTTTTGAGCATGGCTGACCCGTCGAAGGAAAAGCCATGGCGTGCTGACCCGCTGTCCCGGCGCAAGTCGACCGCGCCTAATACTACCAACGCTGCCTCAGGCCCGGCATCGACCACACCAAGTGGCACACCCAAGAGCAGCAAGACGGGTGTCCGCTTCTCTCTATCGCGAAACAGTTTGTCTCAGGAAAAGATGAAATCTACAAAGACTACGGCGGTGAGCCAAAGCCAATTCCCCTTAACAGGTGTCGATGCCAACGTGGATCCGGAAGCCAATGAATGTAGCCGAGCGACGTCCTTACGCGGGCCATTGGCAGGTGCAGGTCAGCGGACACGCCCACAGAGTATCTCTGGAATTCCGGACTCGCCTTCCGGAAGGGGCATGCACCACAAGATGAGTGGTCCTGGCTTCAAGATTCCCGGTGCTCCATCCGCAAAGGGCGGCCTGCCTCGCCCGGCAACTTCGACCAATATTTCTGTCGGTAGCACTGCCATGAGACCACCAACTGCCCTTCCGCCTGGGTCTCCACGAAGCAAGGCGGCGCAGGCCAAGTTACAAAGTGCAAGCGCATCTGCCGTGCGTCGACCTCGGCTCTCGCTTATCCCGTCAGTCTCTGGACACTCCTTCGACGTCAAGAAATCGGGAGTGGGCCCCGGCACGACCCCTTTTTCTTCCGTCACCAGCTCGGATGCCGACCAAAGTCGTGAGATTGAGAGTGGCATTATTGTGGCGGGCGATGCGTCTCCATCTGAGACTCCTGGCTTGCGCTCCAAGCCGCTCAGCCATCGCAGAGCAGAGTCGTTGCTTGGTCCTACAGGCGCGTCCGGCTCACGCATTGGCCGCAATGTGACAAGACGAAGACCTTCTTTGGGTGTCGTTGATCGAAATTTACAACCTGCTGCTCTTTCGCCTTCAAGCGCGGGCAAACAAAAGGCGCAAGCCACAAGTGCGGCTGGAAAGCGAAGTGGCGAAACGAACAGTCCGCATCGTGCGAAACGAGCTGCTACAGCTGTACGCAGCAATTCCCCAACGACGCCGAAGAAAGAGCCCCCAGTCAGAGCGAGTCATCTGGCCCCTCCCACTAAAAGTGCCTCGCAGCGTCCGCGGCGCTCACTCGGCAACTTCTCCTCTTCGACTTCCGTCCGCACTCCGCTCTCGTCGTCCTTGCTGCGACCACCGACGAAGCTTGTGCAGCAGCAGGCACGCCAACTGTCTGCCGAAATTGACGCAGAGCTTATGGAGAACCTGAAGTCCATGGCCAGCAAAGCTGGTATTTCATTGCAGAGTTTGGAGCAGCTGGTGAAGGAGGGGGAAGGAGTGACAGGCGAGAGCAGTACCGCAAAAGCACCAGGTGCAACATTTACCTTTGAAGTTGCCAAGCACTCGAAGCTCCGAGTGTACGAGCCTAGCGTAAGCAGCGCAGAGGGCCCAACGAAACAAAGCAGTCAGAAGCCCCTGCAGGACCAAAGCTTCGCTTCCGACATCGACGCGTGTACCAGCGCGGCAGAGGCCGACGTAGATGCGAGCTACAGTCATCTTGTGCCATCGCCGCCTGCGCAGCGCATGACTGGCGAGATTGACGAATCTCTGAAGCGCCGAGATCCCTCGATGACAGCGTCGGACATGCGCAAGAGTAGAGCGGCGCTGGCTTCGCCGCGTTTCAGCGATCTTGCAGAGCTCAGGAACGACGGAGACGGCGAGCAAGATGACAGTCTGCTGCAGGCTATCCAAGCGCACTCAAACTATCACGATGGCGACGCATCGGTTTTGCTGCCAGCGCCAGCACCCTCTTCGAGCATCCTGACCGCGTTGCCAAAGCCTTCGCCGCGAATAAAGCGAGGCATCACCTCGAAGTGCGCACTACGAGAGAGCATTGGCTTGGAAGCGGCATTCGAGAGCATGGAGCTCTCCCCGCCAGACCAGCGCTTTGGGGATCCTGACGCACTACTCACGAATGACCTGGATGCTTTGGAGCTTGACGAGCTGCACGCGCAGGACAGCAAGGCGCATGGGCATGGTTCTGGGCTCGACTCGTGCGCTGCCGATCCGTCGGCAGGCGCGCGGAAGGAAGAACGTGCCGAAACAACTGCGATGGAGGCCAGAATCCGAGAACTGGAAGCGCAGCTCGCTGAGGAGCGGCAGCTGCGGGAGGAGGCTGAGGCGCAACGGAGCGTACAAGTCGCGGTATCGGAGGATGCGCAGGCGCAGCTAGCGGGTGTGCAAGATGCGCTGGAAGCTGAGCGCCACAAGCGCGAGGAGGAGGATGCAATTCGCGAGGTACAGCGTCAGAATCACGAAGAGGAGCGCTCGGCGATGGCGGCGGAACTGGCTGGTGCCAAGAACGAGGACAAGGTGCGAGCGGCGAGGTATGATGCTGCAAGAGCCGATGCCAGGCGCAGGTTTCAAGAGATTTCTAGAGCGGCTGCTGCTGAATATCAGGAAACGGTTATACGCGCTGATCTGGTGAGCATCGTTTGAGCATGATAGAGTCCTTGCAAGATATTCCTGACGGCTTCAATTCGCACACCCGGCAGTGCCTTTTCCTCAAAGCGCAGTGCTCAATGTGGGAGCGCAGTCTCGGCGGCGTGCAATAATTGCATTCCAACGCTACACCGCCGTGTCAGATTTGATTCACTATACCCCGCTCTCATTTCATTTCTCCAGTTAATTTATCAATTGCCTAAATGTGATGCTCTGCGGTGGAAGCGGCGAGTCCCGAATCAGCCGCTCTCAGACTCACATCCGGAAGCCTTGCCCAGAAGACTCACGATGCGTGGGTCCTTGATCCTCCTCTCCTTTGGAATCTCGTGGGTATAATTATGTTGCGTATACCCTTGCATGACAAGCAAACTGCCATTCCCTAGTATTATCTTCTTGTGCTGGCTGTCGCTGTCGTAGGAACTTTTCAGCTTCGGACTCGGCGTATCTGCGGGTCCTCTCGCAGACAGAGTAGCCTGTTTCGATCCGCGTGGCTTTTTGCGCTCCAGGATGAACGTTCTTGCTGCGCCAAGCGAGACCGTGACGATGACTTTATTTTCCACTAATCCGTCACGCTCGCATGATAAGTACTCAACTCAGCTTGTATTTCAGATGTCGCGCCAACTCACGGTTATCGTGGTGCTTTCCTAAATGAATAGCGCCGCTCTGATAACGATTCAGCATACAATGGTTAAAGCCCACTTCATTACCGAGGCAGTCCTCGTTGGAAAGTCGATCTGCGATCTCCTGCAGCAGTCGCGGGAAAGGTGAGTGAATCTCTACGGGATGACCGCTGTATTTGAGAGTCAATATCGGAGAAGTGCTGTACGCTGCTATCTCCCGTGACTGAGTGATATCGCGGCCGTAGACTTTGAGCTTAGGCCGGTACCCTGTGCTCCGTTGAAAGTGAAGGCAAATCAGCCGATGCAGATGTGGTCGATATGGGGGCACTACGGGGTATCCGGCGTTACGAACATTCGGAAAGCTCATTGAGTTCCTTCAACCAGGCGTTGGCCGTCTTGCTGTCCACCCAGTTGGCCTTGTAGAACACCTCCGCGTCTGCAAGTTCTTTTAAGCGGTACTTTTCGAACCACTCTGACTTGGTCAACTGTTCCATGCGAGGCTGAGCCCTTGGTGCGATGAGTTGCTCGCCTTGAGATTTATCTCCTTGAGGCTTGGGCTGAGACGCTGGTAGTTTGAAGGCATCCGTTACTCTGTCTGGCGAAGGCGACGCTTCGGACCGGACTCTACGCGAACGCTTTGCCGGACGCTCGGCCATGGTTGGATGATGTTTTTTAGGAAATCTGAGCCGACTATGATTAAATTTCTATCTTTCTCGTCCATCTGGATGGTCGACGTTGGTACCAGATGCGCATGCAACGGATAAATTCCCCAGCGTGACCGATGACCTGCGACTTTGTATGCTCCCAGCGTCCCAGCTGTCTGAAGATAGTGCCAAATCGAGTTGTCACTGGCATTGCGGTGCGCAATGCTTATGTCATCAACTCGTATTGAGGAAAATGCAAAGGACCACCCGCAACGAGGTGAGGAGATTTTGCTAGTTGCCTTGCGACCATGGACCGTGATGGTGCATGCTGCCTCCCTTCGGTCACAATTCTGGCTCCACGAGGTTCAAGCTTATGCATGAATTTGCTACGAAAAAGTCAATTCGTCAGAGATTATCATTTCCGATCATGTCCGGTGCGGCACCGTCATTGCAAGGGCTCACGTTGGATGAAGACGCAAATACACCCTCGGCTTCCGCCAGCCAGCCCGTCGATACTGCACAGGATGGCAACGGCAACGCTCATGGTCATATAAGCAACACGGTCCATGTGAAAGGAAAGCCAAAAGCGGGAGGGGGTGGACGAGGAATTGGCGGTCGCCAAGAGGATAGCCCGGATACGCAATTGTCGAAAGCGCTTTCGTACATTTTGCGACATGGCGCCGCCTCTGAAGGGTTGAAGGTCCTGCCTGACGGTTACGTCGAGCTGGAAAAGGTGCTTACGCGGCCGAAGATTTCAAAAATCAAGATGCCTCCCCGCTCGAAGGAGAGGCTTGGTAATGGTGGTGGCGGTGGCGACGACGAGGAGCTAGAGGCGCGCGATGCTACTCCCGCCCAAGCTGCAGGAGGCAGAGAAGCAGTGCAGGCGAGCAGCCGTGCGCCAGACGTGCAGGATGTGCTGGAATGTGTCGACTCGAATGTGAAGAAGCGCTTCCAAGTCAGGCAAGATGCTGAAATGAACGGAGGAAAGTGGTGGATTCGCGCGGTGCAAGGTCATTCCATGAAGGACGTCGTCGATTTGGATCATGTACCACTTACGCTGTCCAACCTCGCCGAACATCTCTCAGCCTCCTCTTCTTCCAACTCCTTGGAAACTCCATCGACCACACACCCGACGTACACGCTTGTGCATGGCACGACGCCGATAGCGTTCACCCAAATCCTTGCGACGGGCGGACTGCTGAGCATGTCGCGCAACCACATCCACCTCGCCAAGGGCATACCCGGTGCAGAAGGCGTAATCAGTGGGATGCGCACAAGCAGCAAGGTCCGTATCTTTGTGAATGTCGAGAAGGCGCTAAAGGATGGAGTGCAATTCGGCGTCGCAAGCAATGGCGCTGTGTTGACGCCGGGTGTCCCTTATACGCCGCCGTCGCCACCATCTTCGAATACAGCAGAAGGGAGGTCCGGCGCACATGCCGGCGCTGCAGCGCCCTCATCGCCAGCATCGACAGCGGCAGCAGTGGAGCAAGCCCTAGCCCCGACACCAAACGCAGCCCCTTCCGACACTCCAAACCAGCGCAAGTACCCACCGCGCAAACCGCGGCCACCGCAGGCGAGCAAGTCACGCGCCAAGGCTGCCAGCGCGCTGTCCTCTTCTGGGCTGCTGCCGCTCAAGTACTTTGCGCGCGTCGAAGATGACAAGGGTGGCATCCTCTGCCTTCCTCATTCTTTCTCATCTGATGAAGGGCGCGCAGAGTAGTCTGTAGCGGGAATGTTCGGTGAGCAAGGCGTGCAGGAGGAGCGGCTGACATACGGGACGGATGAGTTCCCTGGCAAGGAGATTTTTAATATGTGTCGAAATACAGCCTTGTTTGCTTCTGCTGTAGGGACTTCTATCATTTTAGTGGCCTATATCTGGCGCGAATACCATTTACGGTCCGTCGCCTCCACATCACATCCTGCTCTACTCTAATATTATGCTTTCCGACCTAGAGTTCAGTCTATTGTTGAGCCTGCTGCTGCTGTTTGAGCTGCGCTTCCTTGAGTTTGCGGATATGCGCATTGACCCAGTATCGTGGCTCGTCGCCAAGCAGCAGCTCGGCCGGCAGGCACGCCGCGCCAGATATGGTACCAAGGCACTGCGCGCTGCTGCAGTTGCATACGAAGGGTTGTGACATAGACCATTCTGTGCTGGGGTAGACTGAAAGCGGGTGATAAAAGTGGGAGGAAGGCGATGAGCTCGGTAGCAGCTAATGCAACGAATGTGAACGACGTACAGAAAGTTAGAGTGTCTCCCTTCTTGATGTTCTTCCATGCCTTGGCCTTCCAGTCACTTGGGTTCGGCCCGCCGCTGCTGACGTCAAACACGACGGTTGGATCGCACGAGTGGTTGCAGTACAGAAGGCTGGCATAATATTTGTAACCATCAGCAATATCCGCGAGTGCATGTGTCCCGACAGTCCCCATTGCACACTCACTCGCTGTTCAGCTCGACATGTCGATCTTCGGCCACCTGGACAGTCGAGTACCGGATCAGCTTGGACTCGCGGGCAGCGTCCATGCTCGCGATCGTCTCGCCCTTAGCAAAGTCGCGCAGTGCAGTGAGCGACGAGTTGTACGAGCCCGGCTGGAACTGCACGTAGAAAAGGCCCGGGTGCGTGGGGACGTACGACTGCGACAATGCGGTCGGCTCGCCGTTGGACATGTGTCCGGCGTAGGCGGCGGTTGAGGAGGGGGATGTCGCTGCTGTCGCCATGGTTGCGTGCGAGATATGGGGGCGGCTACAGTTTCGGAAAGTCGCTGAGGGAACTTAGGCGCACCAGACGTCGTACGAAGCAGGGGGGAGGAGGGAAAAAGCACTAGACAAAGGCTCTATGTGCGTGGGTGCATGTCACTGCCCAAGATGACGCGGAGAGTAAGCGGAGACGAAGAAAATACATGTACAGAAGATGGAGTTGGCATGATTACCCATGGCACAGTGGGACGTTACGTTCGAGCGGAATGAGAAGCCACAGTATACCTTCACACACGACACACGACCCCACTGCAAGTCCCGAGCTGCACTACACTGCATTGGGCTGGGCTAGGCTAGCTGCAGGCGGGAGTGTTCCTCTTACAAACGTCTTTTGGTCACCAACGCCGGTTCCTCTCCAGCTCCTCGGTCGGATGTGTCGCACGGACGCTCGATCGGCCACTTGTCGGCTAGAATGCCCGACGGTTGCAACCACGTGGTGACTACGTGGCTAACTCCTAAACGGGTGGACAGTTGTAGTCGCAACCCTAAAATACCCACAAAGCTTGATTTTGCTCGCCAGCAACCCTAATGTATGTTGGGCGTTCAGGCTCCAAGCACGCTTGATCTTGGACGCAAGGTCGTGACCTGGTCCAGATGCGAATATATATATATATATACCCCCATATCACGTTCTTTCATTTCCCTCCTGTGACGTTGAGCGCCCTCGCCACGCTGCTCAAGTGCAGATACCCTGAACAAACGGACAATAGGACTCTTACTGTGCTGCAGCCACATCGGGTGAATGGCCAGTCGCGTCGCAGCCCCAGCAGTCAGGCGACCGCCGCGATCCAGCCTCCAGCGTCTGCTCATCCTCCATTCTTATTCTTCAATTGCCGGCAGCGCGAAAATCCTGCATCTTTCGCCGAAAAACCCGGCTGATTCACTTGTGAAAGAAAAATACTCACGACAGCTTGTATCTCTTGCGCTCCACCGTCGCCCCCTCGCAACAATGGCCGCCTCGACCTCGCTCCCGTCCAGTTGGACGCCGCCGGGTCCGACCGAGATTCCGGCGCCAGCTCGTCCCGCGATCGAGGACCGACACACGCTGTCCAACATCGCACAGATCTACAGCACCCACCTCCACGTCGACTGGCTCATCGATTGGGACGGAAAGCGCATCGAGGGGAGCGTTGAGCACGAGCTGCGCGTCGCACATGCCGCCATCGAGCACGTCGTGCTGGATACGTCTTATCTCGATATCAGGCGCGTGGAGATCGACGGTAAAGAAGTCAAAGGGTGGAAGAAGGACGCCCGCAAGGGCATGCTTGGCGAAGCGCTGCATGTTCCCCTTCCGAAGGCTATGAAGCTGGGCGAAACATGCAAGCTGAAGATCGACTACGCTACTACCGAGGAGTGCACTGCCTTGGGTTGGCTGACCAAAGAGTGATTCCCGCCTCTGGATGAGAGAATCACAGCTCCTCGCTCTACGCTGACATCTCATCTTGGAAATACATTCACAGACAAACAGCAGCAAAGACAGCGCCGTTCCTCTACTCGCAATGCCAGGCCATCCATGCACGCAGCATGCTCCCCTGCTTCGACTCGCCAGCACGCAAGGTGACGTACACCTCGCGTGTGCGCAGCCGCATCCCGGTCCTCATGAGCGCTTTGCCCACGCACGCGGCGCCCGGCGATCCTTTTCCATCGGGAGATGGTGAGAAGGAGTACACATTCGAGCAACGCATTGGTATCCCCACGTACCTCATCGCCGTCGTGGGCGGCGTGCTCGACTTCCGCGCGCTCGGCCCCCGCACAGGCATCTACGCCGAAGCGCCCGTCGTAGAGAACGCCAAGTGGGAATTCGAGCGCGACGCTGAGCACTTTTTGCAGGCGGCCGAGAAAATCGTCAGTCCGTATTCGTGGACACGGTAGTGAGTGGATCTGGCCCGCGCGTCAACGGACGCGGATGATTGACACTCTCGCGGGCTTCTTGCAGCGACTCGGTTGTACTACCCCCTTCGTTCCCGTACGGCGGAATGGAGAACGCAAACATGACGACGCTGACGCCAGCGCTCGTCTGCGGCGATCGGTCGCTGACGGACGTGCTGGCACACGAGCTGATGCACAGTTGGTCTGGCAACCTCACATCCTGCGCCAACTGGTCTTCCTTCTGGCTCAACGAGGGCTGGACCGTCTATCTCGAGCGACTCGTTCTGCAGGAGGTGCACGGCGGCGCGCAGAGCAAGGAGGGCCCTGCGGCGCGCGGGTTCAGCTACATCATCGGCGCCAAGGCGCTCAAGGACGCGCTTGAGCAGTTCGCAGGGGAGCCGCGCTTCCAGCGGCTCGTGCCTGTCTTCAAAGGCGTCGAAGACCCTGTGAGTAATCAAAGAGTGTACAAACACTGCAAGTCAGTCTTATTCAATCTGAACGATGATTCAACCAGGACGACGCTTTCTCCTCGGTCCCGTACGAGAAGGGCTCCAACTTCCTCTTGCACATTGAGCGCACGGTCGGAGGCCTGGATGTATTCATGCCGTACGTCAAAGCCTATTTTGCCACCTTTTTCGTAAGTGGCAATCGCGATCAGCAGCCGGGTCTGCCTGCCCCCGCTGACGCATTCTCCTATCGCACACAGGACCGTTCGGTGACTACGGAAGAGTGGCGTGCCCACCTGTACGCATTCTACGCAGGCTCGCCCGAGATTACCAAGAAACTCGACAACATCCAGTGGGATGCATGGTTGTACGGCGAAGGCGTCGACCTCCCCGTCGACATGACGAAGGATTACGATAGCTCGCTCGCCGAGGCCGCCTTTGCGCTCGCCCAGCGCTGGGAAGCCGTCATCACCGGCGCCGCGAACAACAAGGCTGGAGCTGCTACGGCTTTCGGTCCTGTGGACATCCAGGGCTGGAACGCCAACCAGATTGTCGTCTTTCTCGAGAAGCTCCACTCGGGTCCGCAGGTGCCACCTACGGTCGTCACGCAGCTCGATGATGCGTACGGCTTCTCGAAAGCGACGAACGGGGAGGTGCTGCTACGCTTCTTTGAAGTCGCGCTCGAGGTCAAGTCCGATGACGACAGGTACGCCAGGCAAGCGGCCGAGTGGGTCAAAGGCCAAGGTAGGATGAAGTTCTGCCGCACCGTCTATCGCGCACTGCACAAGATTGAGCCTGAACTTGCTAAGAAGACGTTCGTCGAGAACAAAGGTTTCTACCACCCTATCGCCGCAGCTCAAATAGAAAAGGTGAGTTTGCAGTTATTCTTCCCCTCTTTTGGTTGGCGTGTAAGGAGGCAACCTGGTGACCTCCTCCCGCACATCACTTGCACTTTCCGTTTCAGGATCTCGGACTCATGTAACTTAAGCACATCCCTCCCATTCCTTTTCTCCTTTCTCTGCTCTTTGTGCAGGATCTGGCGATCAACCATGTAGATTCCCGACACGCTGCGGCCACTTCGGGCTCACTACAGTATACAATGTCGAATTTGGCTGCGGAAACACGTGAGCTGGGTTTCACAAGTAGGCGAAACATCATCGCCGTCATTGGGTCGACGGGGACGGGTAAGTCACAGCTCGCCGTCGAGCTTGCGCGCGCCATTGAACGCAAACACGCCGAGTATGCTGGCGCGGATGTCATCTCCGCGGACAGCATGCAGGTATATAAGGGCTTGGATATCATTACAAACAAGGTCACCCCGAAGGAGATGCAGGGAATTAAGCATCATCTGATTGATTTCTTCCAGCCCGGGCAGGAATACGCGGTCGGCTCGTTTCATGACGACACACACCGAATCGTAAGCATAAAGCATGCCTCCACTTTGCTCCAACGTCTTTCACTGATAGCCATCTCGATCCAAACAGATTCAAGAGCTCTCTCGCCGAAAGCCGGCCCCGTCATTGCCCATCATCGCTGGCGGCACGACGTACTACATCCAGCACCTTCTGTTTCCTGGCCGCCTCTTGTCAGCAAGCGCAGGTGCCAGTAGTGATGACGGCGGCGGCAAGGACGTCGCCGCAAGGACAGGAAGACGGGGAGTTTACCCTCCAGAGGTCCAAGAAACGCTTGACAAGTTCTCGCCGGAAGAAAAGCAATTGTGGGCATTGATCCAAGAGGACGATAACGCTGGCGAGCTGCTCAAGCCCGAGGAGCTCGAGGACCCGCGAGCTTTGTGGGATCTGCTGCACAAAGTCGACCCTCTCATGGCACGGCGATGGCACTTCAAAGACACTCGCAAAGTCCTGCGCAGCCTTCGCGTGCTGCAGACCAGCGGCAAATGCCACTCGCAGTGGATCACGGAGCAGGACGCGAGCGAGAAGGCAACAAGTGCTGGCGCCATCGACCTGGAAGAGGGGCCATGGCGGATTCTCTTGTTTTGGGTCTGGCGAGATCCGCAAAGCCTGAGCACCAGCTTGAATGCTCGCATAAAAACGATGATCCAGCGAGGTCTGCTCGACGAAATCCGAGAACTACGCGCGATCGTCAAGGAGAAGCAAGGATGCGATCCAGCCAAGGTGGACTACACGCGTGGCATCTTTCAGGCGATAGGTTATAAGGAGTTTGACGCTTATTTGACGTACCAGGAAGAGCATGGCGTGGATAGCACGGACAACGAGACGGGACAGAAGCTTTTCGAACAAGGCATCGAGGACATGGAGATAGCAACGCGGCAGTACGCCAAGAAGCAAGTGTCTTGGATACGCAACAAGCTGGCAGCCGAGATACGAAGAGTGCGAGAGCTAGACAATCGTCTGGGAAGAGCGTCTACCGTGGATGTCTATCTTCTGGACGCAACGGGTGAGTGGGATGTTCTCCGAACATAGATCGGAACATGGCTGATTCGTCACTTTTGCTAGACGACTGGGAAAATTGTGTGGCGCGGCCGGCAAAAGAGATCCTTGAAGGTGAGAATCTGCTATGAACGTTTGGAATGGACACGGGACGCTAAGAAAAGACGTGGTCACGCAGCATGGCTATCCAAACTGGAGCTTCCTGATCCGTTGACATTGAGCCCAGTAGCAGCCGAGCGCCTCGCCCCAATGCTCAGTCCATCTCCGGCAAGTGCAGGCAATGCTGGGACACTCGAGAAGAACGAGCTTCGCAAATGCGAATTATGTTCTTCGCTCATGACGGACGCGCCAGTGTGGATCCGAGTGGCGGAGTGGGATCAACATCGTCAAGGCAAAGCGCATCGACGCGCTGCCAAGGTACAGAACAAAGACCAGGTCATCGAGCGCGCGAAAGCAGAGGGATGGGCACGGAAGATGGCGCGACAGCAACACCGGCAACCTTCGGACTCTAGAGATAGTAGTGACTTTGTATAACACATGTAGTGTAATGCAAAGGTTAAGGATGAGTAGTGCAGATAGATTTACATGGCCTGTGTCGCGTCAATTTCTATCGCGGGTACGATGCTCGCCATAAACTTGAGGAAGATGATGAGATATTGATCGACTCTTAGTCCTTCGACTTCTCCATCGTCACCTTCGCCCTCGACTGCGACTGGTGTCGATGCACCATCGCCAGCGCTGCCGCCACTATCCTTATCCTTGCCTGCAATTTCACCGGCTTTGCTACCAGTGACTTTTCGTACAGCGCCACCGAGGCCCCAACCCTTTTTCTTGTCCTTCTTCGCTTTCCGCTGCACCTCGACGATGCTCACATTCATGCGCTCGATGACTTTCTTCATAACGTTCGCATGCTTGCACGGGTGAATGCTTGCCGTGCTCATCGTCGCGCTATGTGGGAACGGCTCGATAGTCACCGTCTTTTGCGCATAGTCCGATGATACGTCCTCGAAGATCTGTGCCGGCTTGAGCGGGCGCCCGTGCTCGTCGTACCCGACGAGCCACATGCGCGGTGTCTGGTAGTACTTGTCGTAAGTGATGAGACAGTCGTAGGTACGAACACTCAGTAGATTCGCCAAGCCTGCCCCTCCGTTGTCCCTTCCAGGCACAGCGGGAAGTGGTTTGGAGCCAGAAGTGGGTGGAATAACTGTTTCTCTTGAAGCAGATGCAGCTGCTGGGTCGTCAGCCTCTTCCACGCCTGCTCCCATACCCCCGAGATCTTCGTCATCCTCATCGGGAATGTCCAGAATATCCCCTACAATTTCGTCTTCGCCTGCCAGTCCCGGCTCTCCGTCCGCATGGTTGACCGTGATGCCGCTTATCCGGTTAGCCAAATCATCCTCTTCCCCTGCAGTCAGTGCAGTGGCAGGAGCGCTGGTATCGTCATCGGGGATATCCACGATATCTTGGAGCCCAGATCCGGAGCGACCTCCATCGCCGTCAACACGGGTCCCAAGCCACTCGTCGTCCTTGCCGCCAAGCTCGCCGCTCTCCATGAAGTACTCTTCGTCCTCTTCGCCTGCAGCACCTCTTGCCTCGCTTGAGGTGCATTGATTGGCTTTGGATTTCTTTCCAACCGCTGCGCTCTCCATTTGACTGACGCGCCGCAGACAAGGAACGCCACGGGAGATGAGATACTGCTTATCGGAAGGCAGAAAGTCGCGCAGCTTGGAGTTGTCGCCGACAGCCCACGACCATGTTGGAAATTTGTATGTCAAAAAGTCACCAGCCGCGACGAATTCCTCTAGAAGGGCAGAGGAAGGCGATGAATCCATGGTGCAGATTGGGAGTTAGGAATGCGTCGCGGGCAAGCTGAAGTGTCGAGCCGATGCTCACCAGGAGTGATTCGACCATGCTCTTTGAACTTGCTCTCGCGCAGCACTGGGCTGAGGTAGTCTCTGACTGCCCAAAAGTGGGTCTGAAGAGCACAGCAATGATCAGACGGACGAAGATGGAAGGCGCTGTTCTTACGATCGAAAAGCTCACCTGTAGCGCATTCATGTCGATCCGTTAAAGCACTTTCAGCTGGAAGGTGCGGTGGGCAGTGGCCCCGCGAGCGAAGGTGGCCGTGTCACACCGCAGTCTGTACACCCCGCTTGAAGATGCGTCCTGTCGGTGCCCTGGCACGTCCGAGTTTGTATCTATGCTGGAGTCGTTGACCAAGTCACACGGTCCACGAGCCACGACGACATGAAGACATAATGACCATTCACGGATCGTGACCCCATGCGTCGACACTACCACTGGTGACGGACGTCACCAGTGGTATTGGGGGCGGAACCTTGCGCACTGTGGAGCGCGCAACCATCCCGCTCCACACGAAACGCAGCTTTACCTCCTATAGACATGTGCTCACAGGCCTACAGCAGGTCCACTTTTTCTTGTTTGATCCCTTATGCCACGGCTTCCCATACGGTTCTTTATGAAGAGTGTCGAAGGCTCCTAGGACCTGCTTACTTGGCATCATGCCGCTCCCCACAACCCGGCTGCTCGTATTTATGCTAGCCCTGGTGGTGGTGCTGTACTTCTGGCTGCGAGTAGCCGTGAAAGACACGGGCGTACAGGCGTATCTGGAGGCTAAGGCTGGCCTGCATATAGGTTCCGACGTGGGCGGTTCTCCATCCGGGCAGCAGTCAAAATCAATCAGCCGCAGGGTCGTAGCGGTCGCTGACCTGCACGGTGACTTGGGCGTGAGTTGAGGAGCACATAAGCCCAGCTTTCCCACATCGACTTATCTTGCTAAGCAATTCTGACTCTTGCTCCCTGGCTCGCCCTCGAAAGCACGCACACAATGTACTTCAAATGACCAAACTGATCGACTCAGACTTCCACTGGATTGGCGGTCACGATGTACTTGTATCTACAGGCGACATTGTGGACCGTGGCGACGATACCATCGCCCTTTATCGAATGTTCGACCGTTTGCGCACCGAAGCGGCTGCGACCGGTGGAGAAGTGCTTAACTGCCTCGGCAACCACGAGATCATGAACAGCCTCGGCGATTGGCGCTATGTCACTCGCGGTGATGTGGACAGCTTTGGCGGCGTTCAGCAGCGCCGCAAAGCCATGAGCTCGGACGGTTGGATCGGCCAGTCATGGCTGGCCAACTTTAACATCACGCACACGGTGCCCCTCCTACCGCTGCACCTGGTCCCTTCCAGTGCGAACAATCGTGGTGCCGCAGGAGGAAGAGTTGCGGCGTATACGGTTCCGCGGGCATCCTTTGTCCACGGCGGCATCACTCCAGCTTATGCAAGGCGTGGCGCCGCTGCGATCAACCGCATCGGTCACAGCTTGCTTCAGCGTGCTCTCGCGGAAGAAATTCCAAACGGGCAACCGCCACATGACACGCCTACGGAAGAGCTGGAACTCTACGGCTCAGAAGGGCCCCTTTGGTATCGCGGTTATGCGAATCAGGAGGACGAAGCACAAATATGTGCGGAAGCCGAGCGAGCCGCGTCCGCGCTCGGAGTCCGTCATCTCGTTATGGGGCATACACCTCATCTAGAAGGGTTTGTCGTGCGCTGCGAAGGAAAAGTCCTTCTCATCGACACTGGCATCAGCAAAGCATACGGTGGTGAACAGAGTGCTTTGGTACTCGAGACGGAGCTCAAATACCTCAGCGAGGGGCATGATGGCGTCTCAAACAAGTGGAAGGAGACGCAGACGCTCACTGCGCTGTATAAAGGTCGGAGGCCGAAAGTTATTCACACCGTGTCCAGAGAGGTGTACTTGTATTAGGACATGCTTCCAACTTTGGTATCATTGTTTATTTCATTCGATAGATGTCTTTCGCTACACGGTTCGAGGAGAGACTGAATCCAAGAAAGCGAGCTTCGCGATGCGAAGGAAGAATAACATGAAGCGCCAATCAAGCCACTAATGGCGTTTGAAAGGATTGTGAATTCGTGACTTGCGTTTGCCGCCTGGCGAATCGCCAACGTGTCCGTCTTCGTCAACGACCGACGCAGTAGGTGTTGCTGCAGATGTCGCCAATGCGGAAGGAATCCGGAACCCTTGCCCACCGGCGGTAGCAGGGGTCGTGGGTGCTGTCAGGCTGTTGAAGATTGGTTGCCCATCAGAGTTGAAGGCTGGCATAGCGGGCACGGGCGGTATGCCGTCGATGCCGCTGGCAGCGCAGGCCACCTCTGAACCCTCGTACATGCCATCATCAGCGCTGGATCCATACAAGCTCTTGCGCCTTCCCTTGCCGGTGACAAAGTTAGCTGCGCTTTTGGGAATGCCGAAGGCCGTCTTGCCGACAAACATGCCAGCCCCTGCGACACCCTTGACACCTGCGCCGCCTACTTTGGCCACGCCGCCGATACCCGATGTCATGGTCCGTGCAATACTGGTGCCTTTGCGTTCGCGATGCGTGACAAAGTCCGGCTTAAAAACCAGCTTGATTGTGATGGTCGGGTTGTTCTCGCCTGCGCCTTTGCCGGTCAAGTTGAGCGTGGTCTCAGTTTGCTCGAATGGCTCAAGGGACGCGAGGTCCAGCCGTGCACTGCCGAGATGGTCTGCAGTGCCAACTTGATCCCAGTCGTACACCTCGATGATGGCTTCGGCACTGACACGGGAAGCAACAGGCGCTTCGCCAATATCTTCGTGGAAGTCCGGGTTGAGGGTTTTCTTGATCGTTTTGGTCCTGGCTTTGCGCTCGCCGTTGAGCTTGAAGACGACATAGGGATCGGAACTCTTGCCCCTGTCTGCTGCGCGCAGATTCCTCGCGTTGACGACTTCGAGGCGGAGATAACCCTGGTTATTGACGCTCTCGACCGGCTCGATCTTGATGTTGACGGGAATGTACTTGCAAACCATGGTGATCGTGCTGACCTCGTTGCCCTGGAGATGCTGCAGCTTGAATTCCGCCGGCTTGTTCAGGGCCTTCTCGAGGATGTCCTTCGTATTTGCCTGGAACTCGGCAAATACATCATCGTCTGTATCTCCTTTACCTTGGCGAAGCTTCAGCCACATGCGCGACCAGTCGAGCTCCTTGATGACGCCCTCGCCAACTTCGTCCCAAGTCGGATGCTCGGTACGACCGGGCTCGGTGGTGTACGTCGGCCAATAGCCGTCTTCGAACAGAACCTCCAAGCGGGAGTTCTTTCGATGAACGTTGCCAGAGAGCAGATTAAACACGATGATGCCAGATTCTGGGAGCGTCGCGAAAGCAAAGCAACAAAAAGGGATATGAAGGAAGGAAGTAAGCCTATTCAATCCGCAGATTGGAATGTAACACTTGCAGGCACTTACGATTCCTAAGCAAGCTCTCAGGGGCCATATCAACGCCCTCGTCCTTTGTGTTCCGGTGCGTGCTGGCCGTGCGCGTGGTCTCGACGCTAGCGAGCGAGTCCTTGATGAGAGGTATGCTCACCTTGTCTATATGGGGATCCTGGGCAGTGTCAGCAGATGCGGCGACCTGCTCGTCCGCAGCGCTACCCTGTACAGTGGCGGACATCATGCGTCTCTTCTCCTCAGCCAATACGGCGTCGCGGTCCTCGTCGTCCGGGTCATCGCCGTCGTCCATGCCAGGTTCGGCCTTGCTGGCGGCTTCGTTTCCTGCGCCTTCGAACTCGACGCCGCGAATGTGGACGCCGGGAAGGAACTCGCACTCGAACTCGATCTCGCCCTTGTACAGCCCACGCCCGAGGCTGAGGCGTGCGTGGTGCAGCTTGCGACCGGTCCCCGCGTAAGGTACAACATTGTCCGGCACCGCGCGCGCAAGATCGGCGATGGGGACGTCGGTCGTACCGATGAGCCGGTCCTTGCCGTTCTGTTGGTAGTCCATAACATCGAGGGTGATCTTGTCTTTGAGGCTGTGAACGGGGCAATAGAGGATCTCATTCCAGACGGGATTGAGGTCGTTGTTGATAACCGTCGAGCGGTCGGTGATCTGACCGCGGATCTTAAGCTGTGCATAGGGGTCGCTCTTGCCGCCGAGGGCTGCCTCAACATTCTTAACGTCGGTCGCCTTGTTGACCCAGAACTTGACGACGCCGATGGCGGGCGTGTAGCCAGATCCAGAGTTCATGCTTCCGGCCATGCGGACGGGCTTCCACAGCGCCGACATTCGGATGCGCCCGCGCTTCGAGTTGGTCAGCGGGAACCAGTCCTGTTCACGCTCCTTGGCGGCGAGAAGGTCGTCGAGCTTCACGCTGAGGTACGAGTTGACAGGGTCTTGCGCGAGGTCGCGCTCGTGGAGGATCTCGATGCCGATGACAGCCTTCTCGCGTTCAGTCACGAGGAATTCGATGTTCATCTCCCAGATCGGGCTGTCGGTGCGCTTGATGACGAGCGAATCCTTGACCTTGTTGCCGTTGAGCAGCACGCGGGCCTTGTGGTTTGGGTCACCGAGGAGCCCACCACGCTTGTCGAGCTCCTTGGCCTGGTGCACTGTCAGGCGTACGACGCCGGAGCGCGTCTTGGGCAGTGGCAAGTTCTTGCCGTCAGGTCCTCTGTCAGGGACGACGACGGGATAGTACGACAGCGCATACTGGACCATCCCGCGCTCCTTGCCGTCGAGCATCACCGGCGTGCTAAGGTGCTCCTGCTCGGGCTGTTCCTCGAGCTGCTTGAGCTCATACGCGGCAGTACCGAGATGTGAGTCAGGTCGATGATCATTGTAGTCCATCATGCTGAGCGTGAGCATCCCATTCATGTTGTTGAGCAGGATGAACTTAGTCTCCCGGAACTGTGGATTGTTGGTGCTGTGCTTGTACTTGGTCTTGGCGACAGTCTCCTTGTTATCAATCGAAATGGCGACGTACGGGTCGGGGCTGCCGCCGCCGAATTTGACGCCCTTGAGCTCGCGCGCACTGAAGATGGTCACCTGCAGGACACCGCAGGCGGTATCGAGTGGCGTACCGCTGAGCAGCTCCTCAAGGTTGAGCGTAAAGACATTCGGATTGTACATCATTGGCCCTAGGTTGGCATGCACCTGCTCCTGGATGAAGTTGCCGAGGCCGGGTATATTGCCGATGTCAAAGCCGAGCGTGTTGCCGCCGATAGGCTTGAGCACGTAGTCAAATTGTGGCGGTTCCATGAAACTGATGTCGACGGTCTGGACGTGCGGATAGTTGCTCATGAGCTTCATGCGCAGGCGGATGTTGCCGACGAAGCTCATATCCTCCAGTAGGATCGGGAAACCAGCCCCGACAAAGCTGCGTCCGACGCGGACGGTGAGGACGACTTTTGGGTTGATCTTGCGCGCAGCTTGGCGCACAGTCAGGTCCATTGTGTCGTTGGGCGTGAAGCTAAACTTCCAGTCCATCATAACGATGTCCTCTTCAGTGTCCGGGAAGGTGCGGACGTGCTCGATCTTCGGCGCCTTGGTCCCTAGTGTGAAGGTCGTCATGCGGATCGAGTCCAAGAAGCTCGGACAATTTGCCACAAGGATGCTGTCAACCGTAGATATGACTGTGGCAGATAGTACCGGTTCGTAGATAAGCCAGAAGCGGGCTGCACATCCAAACATCGGATGTCAGCCATGCCAATCCTAACTACCAGCACCGTAGAGCACTCACACATGAAGTGGTTGATCCACTCGGCCGACTCGTGCTCGTCCATCATCTTTTTCTTTGCGAGCTCGCGCGCGATATCATCCCTGTGCCGCTGCCGGGTCCTGCGCATACTCGCATTGTAGTACGTCGTCGCGAACGCGCCAACGACGAGAAGGCCCATGATGCCGGCACCGAAGCGCGTCAGAAAGTACGTCGCGAGCACAGCGAGAAGCATGCTCGCGCCGTTGGTCCAAAAGTAGCCCAGCTGGTGGTCGCCGACGTATTGCCCGACAAGCGAGCTTTCCCAATGCGCCAGGCGCGCCTCGGCCTCCTCGATGTCCTCCGCAGCCGCGCTGGCGAGCTCCTTGCTGGAGGACGATCCGCTCGCGGTCTGCGAGACATTTGTACCGGTCAGCTCGCCGGGGGCGGCCATGCCTGGCGGCGGTTTTATGCTCGTGCGCGCGAGGGGCGGATTGAGCCCCTTGATGCGGTCTTTGCTGACACCGTCCCAGCCGACGATGGCGTCCGGATCGACGCCGGCGACGACCTTCGTGCCGGCCTTAACAGCGCCTTCGGTCGTCTTGCCGCCGCCGAGCTGGCCCTCGGCCTTGGAGATGCGGTCGACGTCGTCGAGATTGAGCGTCGCGCGCACGTGCTTGCCGCCAATGTCGCTCGCCATACCCATGCCATGCGCCTCCTTGGGCGGCGGGCCCTTGAACGCACCGCCGGGTGCAGCGGCACGCACCGCGGCCGCTTTGGCTTCCGGCGAGTCCAACTCGTCAAACTGCATCACATTTGCACCGCCAACGGCCGATGCAGCCAGATTCGCTTCGACGGCGGCCCATGCGGATGGATCAACAGCGATGCCTCCGTTAATGGCCGTCCCGTTGGGATGGACTGCGGCTGCATCGTCACCTTCGCCGCCCTGGCTGCGATGGCTGCGGTCTGCGACAGCGTGGTCTTTGGAGCGAACAAGTGAGGCCATCTTGACGGTTTCTGGTTGAAGCGGCTGGAAAAGCGGTGGGACGGGATACTCGGCCTAGTCATGAGGCTTCCTAGTTGTACGTTTGTTTGCGAATGCCTGAGCGGCGGACTCTCTTCGAACCGCCAGCCGCTGCTACCGACCTTGGGAAACGGTGCGCGTACACACGTCCGTCCTCACGGCTTGGTTGAGAGAAGAAAGTGTTTTCAAGAAACGCCAATACCCTCACCCGCCACACTCAGCACCAGCGAGTTTGAGTTGGCGCAACGCTACGCCACGGACAACCAACCAGCAAAGCGCAGGCTCTTCCGTTCACGGTCGCGGGCCAGGAGACCGGAAGACTGCACGTGCCTGCTCTCACTCGGGCGCTGATCCTTGATGGGCACTCGGCTCGACGATGCCTCTCCGACCTCCAGCGTACGCAGCCATGGGATGTCTTCTTAAAAGGTGTGCTTCATAGATTTGGACTGCCCTCGGAGCAAAGCCCAGCGGCGCACACGGCGACTGTGCTGCAGTGCCCCACACCCGTGCACAGACCAATCCATCAGAAACCATGAAGCATGCTTGACGCAATTCTCGATCTGCACACAGATGGATGACTAGAATACAGACATGGATGAACATACATACAATTCCAAAACGCCACTCCCTCCGTCGCCCTTACCGCGACACAATAGCAGTGGACGAAGGAGAACCCCGCGGCTTGGGCAGCCGCCGCGCTTCCTCCTGCGACACCACCGCCAGCAGCTCGGCGTTCGTCAGTCGTAGGCTGTGCACGGCCTGTACGTGGCGCGCCAGATCGTACAGGCGCGAGAAGCGCGCCGTGCAGTTCAACATAGGCGTCGTCGTCGTCGAAGACGAGGATGTACTCTGCTCTGCAGTCTCGGCAACGGCGTCGGCGGTATCCCGCAGCTCGACGATCTTGTCCCACGGACATCCAAGTACGGCGCCGCGCATCTTGCGCACCTTGCGAGGTGGATGGGTGGCCTTGTCGAGCGAGGCTGGTATATTGTCTTCATCGTCATTGGCATTTTCGTGGTCTCCATCGCTGCTGTATTGATAATCTGCATCTCTCCTCCCATTTTCGCTGTTGCTGTCACGACGCCTGCGCTTGCGCATTCCCTTGCCTTTGCCACGCCCATCCCCTTCCTGCCTGGCCGCCGCGAGCAGCCCTTGGAGCACCGATGCTGTTGCTGCGCCTCGGTTGTTGCTAGGACCTCTACCATGCGCTCGAACAGGCGCCGGAGGCCTTTGTGCGTCTCTTTGAGGAACCGCGCCGCCTTCTTGGCGGAAATATTCGTCATCCCGCTCGATAATCGGTGATGAACAGCTCCCTTCGTCGCCATTGCAGTCTGGTGCGTCATCTTCACGAGACGCTTCGCGCTGCTTGCATTTGCCCTTGGATTTGCAGATTCGGAGATGCCTTACGAGCTCGTGCTTGTGTCCAAACTTCCATCCACAGCCCTCCCCGAGCCTGTTCTTCCCGCCGACATCCGTCTCGCCGCAGATAAAGCGCTTGATGCCGAGGTGGTTGACACTAAAGTGCGTAGTCAGCGCGTATTTGCTCTTGAACGTCTTATTGCAGCCCAATATTGTGCAAGGGAAGATGCGGCCTTCGAGTGCGAGCTGCAGCTCCGCATCGACGCCTGTCACCTCGCCGAGATTCCAATGCGCGCAACCGTTTGAAACAGGTGCGCTGTCAGATGCTTCCATTGATGCATTTGCCGCGTCCCTACCACCAATCACCTTACTCGCTGCTGCCACTTCACGTTCCCGGTGCCGTCGCACATGTGCATTGAGGTTCTCCTTCGTCTTGAAAGTCTTGCTTGCGCACTCCGGATACGGGCAAACCGGCGGGTGCGCCTCCTTGATGTGCTTCTGCAGCGCAGACCATGTGCTGAAAGAAAGGATGACGTTCGAACCGCCGCTACCGCTTGAGTCCGGCTGCGGGTGCGGTAAAGAGCACGTGTATCTCCCTTCCTCATGAATTCGGGTGTGCTGCCGCCGTTTGACCATAGTAGGGAAAGCCTTAGCACAACCTGGGAAGGAGCACACGAAGGGCTTTGCGACAGCGGGCCCCGCAGAGTCCCCAGCCAGTGGAGAGTCGTCCGATGCTCCAACGGGAGGGTGGCTGTAGCGATCTGGAACCAGCGAGTGTTTTGCCCAGACGTGCTCTCGAAGTCTTTTCCGCTTGAAAAAAGAGGCGTCGCAGCCTCTTTCGACGCACTTTGAGTGAGACACCGAGGCAAGTGATGAGCATCACGATCGCAAGGTGTATACGGAGAACACCACCCACTTTATAAGCCTTGTTCGCATCAGTTCCAAGAGTATGTAAAATATCTGGCGCCCAGCGCCCTTCATTTGTCGGCATAGCCCCTTGCGACGCCCCCTTGCTTGCAGTCTCGAGAGTGTCTGCATCCTCGTGTATCTGAGCAATGTGCCGCTGCAGGTGGGAATTCGTCCAGAAACTCTTGCCACATTGGACGTCGTCAGATCCTAAGGAAATGTGATGTGTGCAGATGAATTTTCGCTGGTTTGACAATGCTGTCCCCTGGATTTTGGCAGAGGAAGCAGCCGAATGGACCCGCAGCTCGTGAGTTTGCAGGTGCTCCTTTCGCTTGAAGGCGGCTCCGCAAGACGAATGCAAGCAGGAGAAAGGGCGCTGTGAAAAATTTCGGGCTCAGTAATAGCGTCGCACACTTGCCTCCGCAACATGCGACTTACAATGTCTGAATGTGAGGTCAAGTGCGCTTCGAGCTTCGCCTTAGCCTTGAATTCCTTGCCACACCCTTCGAATGTACAAAGAAAGCCGTCTCGGGGAGAACGCGTGGGCGAAGCAGGTCGCGAAATATGGAGAGGCCTTGGAGAGCTAGGCGTGCATCCGTCTAGCGTGGCTGACGAAGAGGATGTCACTGATGATGCTTTCAAGCCCGGCATATAGGCAGCCGTCGATGAGGGAGGGATCGGCTGTTGGGATGCAGTCATGGCTGCCATCTTTGCTCAGCAGAAACTCCCAGATTTCCGTTTGCAGATGTCGTCGCCATTGATCGCGCCGATCCCGGAGCAGATACACCGTACGGAAAGATCAAGGCATCTAAGAAGACGGAAGGACGGCCGGGTGAGACTCAATGAAGCTGAATTGGGTTAACTTGCACCCGATCTGAGATCCAAAGAGATAACAGAGGTCGCAGGCTGGGCAATTTCGACCGAATTGCTCAAACACGGAACGCGGAACCTACTCACAATTCCGGGCGTTTCTCACATCATTGAAGTGATTCGGAGGCTGAGCTAACCAGAATTCTACTTGCCTCCACGAGCTTTGAAGGCCGATTGGTTGGATGTGTCTTCAGGTCGAGCTTCATCTCCATCGTCCTTGGTGGGCATGGCAGAGTATCATGCGCAGGGTTAGCTAGTAGCTACAACACCATTTGTAGTTCCCTTATAGATGCTGAAAGGGCCATGGTGGTGGTTTACGATTCTCCAGGCACAAGGAAGCAGTCTGGTCCCAGCAAACGTGCACCTCCCTCGACAACGCGAGATACGTCATCGCCGTTGCTTCAAGACGGCTCTGAAAGGTGAGCAGATATGATGTTACCTTTCGATACGTGCACCAAAGCTAATGTTTTTTTCAGGAAATGGTATTTATCATCATGGGCGCCATCACGACAGGCGGCCTTCAGCCTGCTGCTCATCGCACGGCTCATTTCCGCATCTGCCAGCATCATCCCGGATTGTGACGAGAGTGAGCATCTGGAGCAACGGCTGTTAAGCCAACTTAGTGTTAACTCACGCTTTTGAATGAAAGCGTACAATTACTGGGAGCCGCTGCATCAGCTCTTGTATCCTCCGGCACCGGCGAGCAATCAATTGGGCAGCTTCAAGACCTGGGAATATGATCCTCGCTTTGCGATCCGTAGCTGGGCTTACTTGATCCAATTCACACCGTTGAAATGGTACACAAATTTGACAGGAATGTCAAAAGTGAGGAGTTCTGCCTGTGAGATCAGATCCACATTCTGACGCGGCCCCCATCTTCAGTATCAGCACTTTTACTTTACGCGGGCCACCCTGGCTTGCGTATCTGCTGCCGTCGAAGCACGATTCTATGATGCCGTCAAAGAGACCGCCGGCGCGCGAACGGCACGGTATCTCTTGGTTTCTCTTCTTGGCTGCGCATCGATATTTGAGGCGTCGACAGGTGTGTGTCGAGGCGACGATGCACTGTCGATTTGATGTATGGTTGACGGTGTTTCCGCGTTGCAGCTCTGGTGCCTTCTTCATACACCTTTTACACGACCACATTAGCTTGGTCTTTTGCAATGAAACCGTCAAACGGGGACCCTGCATCGCGATCTTTGCGGTGTCTGAAGGCCACCGTGGCCTTCGCCTTGGGTGCCATCGTCGGCTGGCCTTTTGCCATCGTGCTCGCCTTGCCCTTCGTTTTCGAAGAGCTTGTCTCGTTCCAACGAACAATAACAGACAGCTTCATGCAGCGGGCCTGCCGATTCTCTCAAGCAGCGATCGCTACTGGTCTGTGCATTGGCCTTCCCACGCTTCTGATCGACACACTGGCATATGGGCGCACAACGCTCATCCCGTGGAACATTATCGCCTACAACATTTTCAGCAAGGCGAGAGGCGCGGGACCGGAGCTGTACGGCACGGAAGGCCAGACATACTATTTTCGCGTCTTGCTTCTCAGTTTTAACTTGCTCTTACCGCTTGCGCTCTCATCAGCGCCGCTGGTACTTCTTGCAGGTGTGGTAAATCCGCATGCATTTGCGCAAACAGCACCAGCCGCTCACAGGGTATCAAAACAACCTGTCGTCCTTCTGCTCAATCGGACGACGCCCTTCTACCTCTGGCTTCTCCTCCTCTCGTTACAGCCACACAAGGAAGAGCGTTTCCTGTACCCGGCCTACGCATTGGTCTGCTTCAATGCTGCGCTTAGCCTGTCCCTGCTGCACACGCTCATCGACTCGGCCTTGCCGCGCGCTCTGCTCACAGGGGCTTGCTTCCCGCAGAGGAAAGCAGGAATCACAATCGGCGGCGCGTTAGCCTGGACGGCCGTCCTTCTCAGTAGTTTCATTGGTGTCCTCCGCTCGGCAGCCTTGACGCACAACTATAGCGCTCCTTTGCACATTGTGTCGCCTCTATGGGGGCCTGAAGCACGGCAGATACTGCAAGAGCGCCATATTGCTTTGGCGGAGAATGCCACTCCTAAAGAGGTCATGGCAGCGCTCTCCAAGCTACAAGGGCCCGTCAAGCTTTGCTACGCAGGCGAGTGGTACAGATTCCCAACTAGCTTCCTTGTCCCGCATGGAATCCAGAGCGAGTTTACGAGCAGCACCTACCAGCACATCCTGCCGGGTCACTTCCCCGTAACGTACGACAGGGGTGAAGAGAAAGGGAGAGATCTCTTTGCTGCGGCTGTTCTCAAGGCTGGCGACTGGGCCTGGACGTACAAGGGTTCCAGAATATCGGAACAAAACTACAATGAATTCAATCTGCCCGAGCCCTCACATGTCGTGAGTATTGACAGAAGTGCCTTGGCTCCAGGCGGACGCTGAAAGGTTCGATATCGCTGCTGTTCTCCTCTAGATCAATCCAACGCAGTGCGACTATATGGTCGACCTCGATTTCAAGCACCGGCGCGCAGGAGCTGGGTCCAGTATAGATGCGTATGAATCGGCTGCCGAGCCCAGCTACTTGCATCAGCCTGCGCGATGGCGTCGCATTCACTGTCTTCCTTTCCTCGACTGGGAGTCGTCGCAGGCAGAGCCGGGTGCTAGTTTGGTACGCAAGATCGAAGCGGCTGTCAGTCGAGCCCTGTGGCTGCCGGAAGGGTGGGGGTCCACGCGCAAATACGCCGATTTTTGCTTGCTGAAGCGTATCGGGGAGGGATCCGGCAATTTGCACAGGGACACAGACATGAAACGCGCCGAAGACCATTTCGATGCGGCGGACTAGCAGGCATTAATCCATCAGCTTGTCCTTTGATGTTGTACAAAATGTATTCATCAAAACAGCTATGAAGCGTATTCCGAGACGCGTGGCTCAACTTCCTCGCCATATGGCGGGTCCTCCCTCCGCTTGAACGCCGCAAAGAACTTCCTGCCGCCGTTGCGCGCAACCTTCTTTCCTTCCTCTGTGCTATCCCGGATGATGGGGACACACGGGTCCTGCTGCAGCTCCTGCCCGTCGTTGTCCATACGCTCGAACAGGGGGAACGCATCCAGGTGCGAGACCATCCATCTGTGCAGATCCTCGACATCGGTGATCGTGTAGAGGATCCCACCCGGAGCAAGCACGTACGCATATTCGGCGAGCAAAGTGGGTGAGACGATGCGCGCCTTGTGCTTGCGCGCTTTGAAGTGCGGGTCAGGAAACAGAAAGAACATCTTTGTGAGCTGCAGGCGCGTAGAGGGGGAAGGAGGGCAGGTAGTGAAGGCGGCGATTAGCATTGACAGGTATCTCGAGGTGGAGTTGAGCATCGCTCCGCTCCAGAAACCAACGGCCTCACCTGCGCCTTGTGAAAAAAGTTTGGCAAGAACTTCATGCAGTTTGCACGGAGCGCGCTGACATTCTTGTACCCGCCAGGCACATCCGAAGCACCACGTACGAGCGCCTCGTTGGCTGTGCGCTCGTTCTCGTCGTCTTCTCCTCCTCCCTCCGGCGCTTCGTCTTGGTTGATGCTGCTGGCGGGTGTGCCGCCTTTGGCTCGTTTGGTCGCTTTCCGCGCCCCGGAAACTTTCCCTGAGGGTGCGGCCGCGTCGCTTCTCTCACGCTTGCTGCCTTTCCTTTGGTCCTCTTCACTCGAGAGCTCAAGAGGCGCTGCAGATGCGTCGGAATCGGTGGGGTGTGCCTCAGGCACATGCTCACTGCGCGCCGCCAGGCGGAGTGCCCTGACCTTGTGAACGACATAGTCTGCCACCTGCTGCCGGATCTCCATGCCGACCATGAGCGTGTCTGGAAAGAGAGGGGCCAGGTCCATCAGGAGGCCGCCAAAGCCGCATCCAATGTCGGCAAAGCAAACCGGCTGGGACAGGCGCGGAGGCTGTGAGGGGTTTGTCTCTGGGGAGTGTGGCGGCAACAGAAAGTCGGGAAAGTGCTCGGACCAGTCCATCGCCGCTGGATGTGCGGGGCTGTCGAGCATATGAATCACAGGGGCTCTTATAAGTCCTAAGAATCCGCATTAGCCTGCGCAAATGCCACTCACTACGTGAGCATGTGGTCGCTAAAAGGATTGGCATGGGCCCTCTGCCTGTACCACTTTTTCTGCGGAATGACAATCTTTCCGCCTGCTTTGACGTTGAGATGGGCATGGTGCTGCTTTACCTGCTCTCGAAGGAAGTGCGCTTTGTCCCTTTCGTGCTCTGAGCGCCGCAGCTCATCGCCGGCCTTTCGCCGTGCGACATGGGACAAGTTCCTCGGGTGGTGGAAGCCAACTTGGGCCTCTGGCGTGTAGCTGTTCGTTGCCGCGGCTGCATCACCGACTGCGCCATTACCTTCGATCTCCAGCTGCTGTTCCGTCATGATTGCAGAGGCTAGTGGTGCCGGCCAAGCTGACGGTTCTTGACCCTCGACGATAAGCATTCAGGGGGGCTCCGAGGGTTAAATGCCTTTGAAAGCAAGCTCTCATCGAGAATGAGAGAAAGTGTAGAGTCTGCCTGAGCTCCTTGGTAGATAGGCGGAACTCGGGACTGAGAAATTTCGAGGGCGGAACGTGGTGCTGGTTTTCTGTGGAGGCGTGGACGAGACCGATGACTGTGCGAAACTTGGCGGCGCACGGATACACGCCGCGCAGGGCAGCACAAGCACGCGAAGATCTACCATGCGGATGGTCCAACTCCCTCCCTCACAGATACATCCATCTGACATCCAACTTCAACACGTTCACGAAAGGCAGCACAATCGGAACAAACAGTCACGAGCCCATTGTACCCACGCCCTCACTCTCACTTTCAAGATGGCAGCACCACAGGTCGAGCCACAAGTGGCCCGGGAGATTCCTTCGGAGCAGGGTAAGTTACTGGGTGTCGCCAAAGAGATGCGCGGCGCGCTCGCCACCTTGCTGTGTCGCTGCTTCCCAGTTTCGCTGAAATATGCGCCAGGGGGCCGAGTGCCGTGCAGAAGCAGCTGCAGATGACTGCAGCTACGTGGATGTTCCGCGCTTGGAACGACAGCTGCGAGTGTAGAGGCTGGGAAACACTCTTGCCAAGAAGTCACGGGAAGATTCTGACGTGCGTCCTGTCCCCTTTACTGCATATGTGCAACAGAGAACTCCGTGCAGGCTATCGAGAAGAAGTTCGAGGATCTCGAGGTGGAGCTGAGTGAGTGCGCTGTGGGGCGGAGCGGTGAGGAGCGCCGCTGTTGACAGGGGGGGGCTGGCTGGATCTGGCTTTTGGCAGTCCGCGACTCTACCAAGCGCCACGACCCCATCTACAAGGAGCGGGCAGAGATTGTGAAGAAGCTGCCGGACTTTTGGGCGCAGACTTTCCTCAACTCAGGCACCGTGGCGATCTACTTTGACACCGAGGATGCCGAGGTATTCAAATACCTCACCGACTTTTCCATCGAGCGCACGGGCGCCAACGGGGACCCGCGGCCGAACAAGTTTCACTTTACGTTTGGGGAGAACCCGTACTTTTCGGACAAGGTGCTGACGAAGGAGTTTGTGTTGGCGGAGAATGCGCCTGCGCTGTCTGCCAACTTCGACGCGTCGGAGGAGCTCAAGGCGCTCAAGACGTCGATCGCGTGGAAGGATGACGAGCACAACCTGGCGGCCAAGAACCCGCAAAAGGGGGGACGCGATGATGACGACTTTGAGCCAGGCAGCTTCTTCAGCTGCTTCTTTGAGAGCGAACAGGCGGAGGTCAGCGCGCCGATTGGGCACGGCATCCTCGAGGACCTGTGGCCGAACGCGGTCGCGATCTACACGCTCGAGCACGACGAGTCGGGGCTCGACGGCATGATTGACTTTGAAGACAGCGACGATGAAGGCGATGAGGACGACGAGGACGACGAGGACCCCAATGCGGAGATCGACCTGGAGGATGACGAGCCGCCGAAGAAGAAGAGCAAGAACTAGCAAGCCGGGAGAGCCATCTCGGGGGCAAAGGACAGGGAAGGGCCGACGAGGGGGCGGTGTGCCATGCCCGCCTGCCAAAAGGAACAAGAGAAGCAAGCAAGGGTGGTGGCAGAGATATCCACGTTTTTCTTTCTTGCCTGCTTTCCTGTTTTTCCCTTTTTTCGGTGTGCTGCAAAACAAAAGCCAATGCAATAGCCGTGTCGTTTCCACATGTTCATCCGTTTCACTTGCTGGCGGGTTGCCGGGGCTGCATCCCCCTGTTCCACTGGGCCGACAGGATGCTGCTGACGTATGTACATATGTAATACTGTAACGCGCCTAGCCTAGCCACCAATGTGGGCGTGCACCCTAACCGCTGCGTCCCCCCCTCGACTAGTCTTGGGCAGGATGAACCTGATCCATTCGGGTGGTAGATGGTAACCCTACTATGATTGTGGAGAGCACGCCACTTTGCCTTTCGTATTTCGGTTCGCTTTGCAGCGATTATGTATGTAACAGTCCGTCATGTTGACCGGCTGTTGTTGTGCTGTGCGCGCTGCCTGATACACTGTGAATGGCTGCCGTCCTGTTTCACAATATCCCCCAATCTCTGAGTCTTTGTAATGCCACAAGAGTGAGCGAAGAGAGCTGGGGGGGCAGAGCAGCGCAGCGCCCCCGCAGCACAAAAGTCTGGGCGGGCGGGCGGGCGAGGCGATGGCTACATGCTTGCATGACATGGCATGGTACCTGGCAGCGGGCACTGGCGCAGTCTGCTTTAAAGTTTATCCAGTGTGTCTGTGCGTTACGCTCCCCGCAGGGTGATCTAATCCACGGTGGATGGAAGCGCAGTACGTATGTACAGATATATATATAGGTAGCTTCCAATCACCATCACCATCGCTATCATGGTCAGCAGCAGCAGCAACCCGCGGGCGGTCGATCAAACTGGAATCTGTGCATGTTGGGAGGTGTGTGCGAGCACAGCATAGCACAGCGCAGCACCGCATAGCATACGCACAGCACGCCGCTCGAGAATTCCTTGGTTCGACGAGGCGAGCCAATTCCATCAGCAGCCACCTTCGCTGCCTTTGACGACACGTGCGGCGCTTCTCTTAACATTATCTGCCGCCACCGCTGCATTCGACTCGATTTTCAGATCGCTTTTGGCTTTGCCGTTGTTGGCGGGTGCAGGCAAGAAATCCTTCCAGCTCGGATACTTTCTCGGCCACCCACTCACGTATGCTGGTTCTCCTGACCTGAGGCGCATCGCACCGGAACGACGGTAGGTGCACGGCCGCTTCTTGCATCATGCCTCTCAGCAAAAGCGGCAGCGCCAACCAGGGGCAGGCCAGCCCGGGCACGTACCCACGCCCCGTGACACGTGCAGCCTGCCTCAACTGCCGCACAGCCAAGCGGCGCTGTGACGGCGTCGCGCCCGTCTGCGGGCCGTGCGTCTCGCGCGCCATCCCCGCCGGCGCGTCCGCTGCCGATGGCGGGTGCTTCTTTATTGCATCTAAGCGTGGAGGGCCCCGGTACAAGGGCGTCAAGGGCTGCGATGTCGCTCGCGTCCGCGCTGAGCGCGAGCTGGGCTCCCGCGAGCGCAAGGACGCTGCTTCCGCGGCCAGCGTCCTCGTCGCCGCTGCCGCGGCCGTGGCCGCAGCCAACCAGCCGACTACGTCGCGCAGCGCTACGAGCGGAGATTGCGCGGAGGTAGGCACAAAAGTAGCTGCGGTTGCGCACAACGCACATGCAAATGAAAACGTCGCCCCTGCCGGCATCAGAGCACGCAAGCGCACGGCGGACGGCGGCAGCCACGGCCATCCGCACGTGGATGGCGGGAGCGCCAGCGCTCAGAGCGATGCAGATGGCAGCGTCAAGCGCAAGACCAGCTACTATGGCAATGGAAATGGCGCCAGGGATGACGCCGCCTCGGGTTTACAGCCTGTGCACCAGCTGTATCAACCTCAGTATCAACAGGCGCAGGATCCTCATCATCATCATCAACAGCCACCGCCCCGGCCGCGGCCTGAGCGCTATGCGTCGAACTCGGAGCCCTCACAGCATTATTCAGCCCAGTTCTCGCAGTCGCCGCCAACGTATGCATCCGCAGGCGTCACATGCCAGCCTCCGCCGAACGGTGCGCTAAATCACTCGCATTCTGCGGACGCTGGCGTTTTGTTGCCCCACCAGCAGCGGCAGCATGACCTTTCCATGTCCAACCTCGAGCTTTGGCAGCGCATCCAGGCGCAAGCGGCTGCATTCGCCGCTAGCAATGGTCAGACCTACCGTCCATCCGCTGTGCAGCACCATCAGCAACAGGGACACAGACTTGCTTCGAATGAGGACGCAAATCCGCACCTAGCCGCCATGACGCCACCGCAGCAACATCAAAATAAGGATCGGAAAGAGCAACAGCGAAAGCAGCAGCTGCCGAAACAACAAAGTCAGAAACAAGGGCAGGGGCAGTTGCATCAACAACAAAAGCAACAACAGCAACCACCGCCACCACCACCAGGGTCGCACTTCCCGCCGCACCAACAAGAGCTACCTCCACAGCCAACACCGCCACCGGTCTTCGCGACGACGGTGGTGACGGACATGGATAATTGGATGGACTTCAACATGCTTGACACCTTCTTCAACCAGGTGCAGCACTTGCCCAGGGGGGTCAATATTGGCGCCTGGGGCGACGGCGACGATGAGCACCTGGCCATGGAGCTGATGAGCAACTCGTCCAGCGCCTCGGACATTGACCCGGTAGATTCGGAGCAACAGGCGCGCACGCTGCTCGCACAGTACTACAAGCACGTCTACCCCCTCCTCGCCGTTCTCCTACCGCCAGGCCATCTGTCGACGTACGCGTTTTTCTTTGCCGAGGGACGACCCTCGGCTCTCCTCTCCGCCATAGCAGCCTGTGTTGCCACCTGTTGCAGCGAAGAGGACGCACGCGCAACGATCCGAAGCAGCATCAAGCGCCAGCAGCGCATCCATGTCGGCAGCAGCCGTGTGCATAAAAACGGTAACGGCGCAGGCACCAGCGACGCTGGAGGTCAAGCCACGACCCCTTCGCTGCTCGGGCCGACTGCGACGCGCGCGGAAATTGCACGCTACCACTGCCGCACCGCCGAGATCCTCCTGCAGCGCGACCGCGAGCTGCTCGACAGCATGCAGTCCTGCGCGCCTGCTGCGCATACCATCACCCACGGCACCGGTCCCTCCGCTGAGCACCGAGCCAATGGAAATACCAGATCGCCGTCCATGCGCGCTTCGGTCGGCGGCACTGGCGCGCACACAGGCGCGCGGACGGACGATAAGAGCTCGCGCCTCGGCCCGTCCTCCGGCAAGATGGACGTTGAGCTGATGCAGATCGAGGAGGCCGCCGCGCGCGTCTTGCTCGCGCACTACCACTACGGCGCTGGGCCTGATGCGACGCATCGTATGGCTTTCGACCACGCGCGTAAGGCGTGGATGTTGTCCACCACGTTCGAACTCAAGCGCTCCACCGCGAGTGCTCCTGCAGGTCGTGCCAGCGGTCGCCGCGGCGAGATGCAAGTGGACGCCTCGCTGCCAGGCATGCAGGCCGCTTTCGGCAACGCGGACCGGTGCGAGTGGAAGCGCAGAGTCCATTGGCTCGCCTATACGGCTGCAACGCATCTCACCTGCCTTGGCGGTTTCGTGAGTGCCCTACCGTCACCTCCACACATTCTTACTCCGTCCCGCAGCAACTTGATGCTTATTCTCGCCGCCCGCGCCCGGCTGCTGCTGATGTTCCTCTTTTTCTCAGAAACCGCTCAAAATCACCAAGAATCGCATCACCGACCTTGACTACCGCCCATACATCGAGTGCGACGACGCCGCATTTGGCGTCTACATCCGCGGCGCGCAGACCGTCTCACGTGCCTACTCGAAGATCTACAGTCTCGACTCGATCCGCGTCAAAGTCATGCGCGTGCGCGAGGGCAAGTACACGCCCGCACAGGCGCAGGCTGAGCTGAAGAACCTCACCATCAGGCGTCAGAAGGTGCTGAAGGAGATGCTCCGGCTCGACGCCGAGGTCCTCAATTTCACCCGCTTCGATCCTAGCTGGAAACGCAACGAGCACGAGTTCTCTATCAGCGATGACCCTGACCGCAACCTCTGTGCTGGGCTGCGCATCAGCGGCAAGCTCATGACCTCGGGCGCGCTTGTCATGCTGCATCGTACCACCGCCTTTGGCAATGCTCGCATCTTCCTCGAACCGCAGTGCGGTATCCCTGGAGCTCAAGCACTTGAGGACAACTTTGACAGCTTCTTCATCGCCGATACCATTCCCGGCGCTGCGTGCTTCAGCAGCTCATTGTCTTCTGCTGCCTCGTTGAACCAGAGTGTCAGCTCCAAGGAGCAGGACAATTGCCTCTGGTACCGCGGGTCAGAGGCGGTCGACGGTGCCGATCAGCAAAGCTCCGACGAGGGCGATGACGATCAGCGGAGCCCAGCCACCAAGCACGGCGGCGTCACCACACTCAGCGCCCCCATCTCCACCTGGAATCTGAACAACCGAGGCGACAGCGGTTGCATCACGCCGGACGACTCGGCTCAGCACGCCCCCAGAATCGGTGAGGAGAACGATCCCTTCGCCGACGGGCCGTACGACCCGGCGCTATCGTACGAGCGCTGCCGCTTTGCCGCGTACACCATGTGGTCCACGCTCCCTTACGTCCTTGGCCACTTCAACCCGGGCCGCAAGGACGAGGAGTGGTCCGATGCGGAGCTTCACACGGCCCCCTTGCTGCCGCCGCTATCGTGCTGCTCGTACGTGCTGGGCTCGTACGCAATGCTCATGCAGTGCCTGTTCGTCCAGCTCTACGGCCAAGAACGAACGACGGCGGACATGCTGCGCGCGCGCGCATGGCAGATCGAGAAGGCGCTCCGGCGCTTTGTGCGCCACTGGAGCACGCTTTCCGAGTACGCCAACGAGGTTGCCACACTACTCGTCGCCAACCAGAGCCTGGTTGAGAACAAGAACGACGATGGCCTCGTCGACCTCCGCGGCTCAGCACTGCCCCAGCAAGGCACTTGATGACCCGATTGCAATTTTCGTTAGCCTCTTGGGACGCAACGTAAGACAATACGTTTTTTGGCTTTTCAATGTTTTTTTTGACAGTCATTTCGTCCCCTGAGCACGCCGTGCTGTTTATGTGCGGCTCTGTATCGTAGCACTGCCTGTTTCATAGGAACGAATACCAGTCTTTCTTCTAAAGCGTCGGAAAGGAATGGCTACCGGCCTGTGTCACCGCTTGTTTCGTGTTCTCGCAAGCGCCAGAGATTACTTGCAGAAAGTCACTGCAACATAGGTCCTACTATACATGGAGGTGTTCGGAAGGGAGGGAAGAGGGAGGGAATGCAAACTTCATGCTGTATTCCGTAGAACTAGAGTATCCGACCAAGATGCTGTCAGCTTCAAAGACCCGAGTGCGCAAACAGGGTCGTTAAGGCAGTACTTACCAAGAACCACCGAGTCCCCTCGGAGGAACATCTTGGAGATGAAACGGTCCTTCTGTGTGCCGTCGATGATCGATAATCAGGAATAGTAACTACGTCAGCTCTGTAACTCTTCCTACTTTATTCGCAGAGCAGCAGGCGATCCGCTCACGTTGACAGGCTTTTTGTTCTTGTTTTTCGGAATTTCGGTCCACATCTGCAACGTATTGCCCATCCAACATCAGCAAAGCGTCCAAGCCAGGTTGCGAGGGTGAGCATGCGCACCTCTTTGACGTTCTCCAGTACCATGTTGCTGTGCCGGTCAAACGCCTTGACCCGCGCCAGCAGCTTCTTGTTGTTTCGTAGCGAGATGAGGATCTGCGTGTTGTTGCGTACGGACTGCTGCAGTACCGAGAGCGGTCCTTGGGAGATCTCGTATGCCTCCAGCTCCCGGATCTGGCCCTCGTCCAGCTCTGACCGCGGTACGTTGGCGTATTGGCTGCGCGGTCGAACCATGCACCCGTCCGTCAGTGTGCCGCCGCAAGGGTATTGTAAAGAGGGGGCAGGGCGGAGAAGCGTGGATGGAAGGACAGAAGGAACCTCGTCAGTTCCGATCGTTTTTCCACAAAGACTGCACGATTTGCCTAAGCGGACTCACCTCATCTCTTTCGTCTGCCTATCCTTCGTTTCGCGCCAATGAAAAATCCTTCCTACTGCCCGTGTGTCTTCATCCGTCGTTATCTTTTGCAGCACAAAGCGTGAACGATGAAGTGATGAAGAGAGACTCCCAGCAAGTCAAGCTCACGAAAAGGAGAGGTGCAGTAAGTTGGAGACAGGGTGAACATAACCCTAATTAAGTTCGCAGCGGCTTGTGCTGTCGTGTGCTCTTTCCCGAATAGAAACTCTTTTCTTCTCCTGCAGTTGAGGGATTCCAACGAGAGATGCTGTGAGGGGGTGTGACTCCAGCACAACTTCCTTTCGAGGTACAGCAATATGTGCGTTATACGCAGCGAATAGAGCTGTATGCACCGTTGTTCTCCTGCAGCAAGTCGGAAACGTTCCAGCAGCTAGAAAAAATGGCATCCGAAAACACTTCCCAGACGGCGCCTCACCCGTTCCACTCGTCGGCCGAGGCTCGCGACCCAGCTACGAATCTGTCAGAGGCTGTGGCAGATAAGCTCAGGGTGCAGGACGGAACCGATGCGAAGCTAAAGGCCCCAAAGGCCAACAAAGATAAGAAGGGAAAGGGAGATGCCAGTGGAGTGCCGCTAGAGGTGGGTCTTCCATATTCTTTCTGATTTGGTTCGGGTTGCTTCCTTAAGTGGCTGACTCCGCGCCTCTTTCATGTCTTGACCCAATCAGTTCACTCCAACGCCAAGTTTCTTCTCGCATCGTATTCAGTTGTTTGAGAAGCTCAAAGCGGAGCAAGATGCGCACGCAGCAGCGCAGCCACGAGACGGCATCAACATCACCCTGCCAGACGGGAGCAATAAGCCGGGCAAGGCGTGGGAGACCTCTCCAATGGATATTGCCAAAGCGATCAGCAAGTCTCTTGCCGAGCGCATCGTCATCTCCAAAGTCGACGACGAGACTCTCTGGGACCTCGAGCGTCCGCTGGAGAAATCATGCAAGGTAGAATTCTTTGATTTCAACTCAGACGAGGGAAAACGTGTCTTTTGGCACTCGTCTGCACATGTGCTCGGCGAGGCGGCTGAGCAGCACTATGGCTGCCATCTCTGCATCGGACCGCCCACATCGGAAGGCTTCTTCTACGAGATGGGTATGGGAGAGAGCGAGGGGCGAATGACTCGTCAGGAGGACTTCCCGGCGCTAGAGACGCTCATCTCAAGAGCGATTAAGGAAAAGCAGCCGTTCGAACGACTGAAGGTCACCAAAGAGAACCTGTTGGAGATGTTCAAATACAATAAGTACAAGCAGCACATCATCAACTCTAAGATTCCAGATGGTACCTCTACCACGGTCTACCGCTGCGGGCCTATGGTTGACCTCTGTGTCGGTCCCCACATTCCCCACACGGGCCGAATCAAGGCGATGAGCGTGCTGAAGAACTCGGCATCATATTTCCTCGGCGACCAGAACAATGACTCACTGCAGCGACTCTACGGAATTTCCTTCCCTGACACGAAGCAGATGAAGGAGTACAAGCAGTTCCTCGAAGAGGCCGCCAAGCGCGATCACAGAAAGATTGGCAAGGAGCAGGAGCTGTTCTTCTTCCACGACATGTCACCTGGCTCGTGCTTCTGGCTTCCGCACGGCATGCGCATCTACAACTGTCTGACGGACTACATCAAGGGTGAGTACAGGATGCGCGGCTTCACCGAGGTGGGTTCGCCCAACATGTACAACAGCAAGCTGTGGGAGACCTCCGGGCATTGGGCCAACTACAAGGACGACATGTTCACGCTCACCGTCGACAAGACCGAAACGTTCGGCCTCAAGCCGATGAACTGCCCTGGCCACTGCCTGATCTTTGGCAGCAGAGACCGGAGCTACCGGGAGATGCCCATGCGTTTGGCCGAGTTTGGTGTCATCCACAGGAATGAGGCCAGCGGTGCCCTCAGTGGCTTGACCAGAGTCAGGCGCTTCGTCCAAGATGATGCGCACATTTTCTGCATGACTTCGCAGGTGAGTTTTTGGTGAAGTTTCCGAGCGAATTGGGCACGAGCCTAAATTTGCTCTCTCCTGCCTCCGACAGATCGAAGAGGAAATGGCGAGCTGCTTTAGCTTCCTCGACGCTGTGTACGGCAAATTCGGGTTCACCTTTAAGCTCGGCTTGTCAACGCGCCCAGAAAAATTCATCGGCGACATCCCTGTCTGGGATGCAGCGGAAGCGCGTCTCAAGTCTGCGCTCGAGAAGTTCGTCCCAGGGAAGTGGGAGACCAACCCGGGTGACGGAGCCTTCTATGGGCCCAAGATCGACATTGACATCCAGGACGCCATGAAGCGCTCCTTCCAGTGCGCAACCATCCAGCTTGACTTTAATCTGCCCAACCGCTTTGACCTGCGTTTCCGGTGCCAGCCAGGCACGGGCACGCTAGAGAATGGCGACTCAGACCGCCCGGTCATGATCCATCGCGCTATCCTCGGCTCCTTGGAACGTTTCATCGCCATTCTTACGGAGCACTTTGCGGGCAAATGGCCTTTCTGGATGTCACCGCGGCAGGTCGTCGTCATTCCCGTCACGAACTCGGTCTTTGACTATGCAGAAGAGGTCAGGCGCACGCTGTGGGGCAAGGGACTCTATGCAGATGTCGACCTCTCAGACGCCACACTGCCGAAGAAGATCCGCAATGGAGAGATCGCGCAGTACAACTTTATCCTAGTCGTCGGCCATGAAGAGAAACAGGATAAGAGCGTTAATGTCAGGAATCGGGACAATATCGGGCAAAAAGGACGCGACGAGAGGAAAGCCCTGGCGCAGATCGTGGATGCGCTGGTTGCGCTTAAGGACAGCAAGAGCCTCGAGAACAAGTTAAATGTGTAGAATGTACCTGCAGTAATGCATGATATAGGGGCATGCTATAAGACTGGAGTGACCTCGTGTATCAGGATGCTTTCGGAGCTGTTGCCCATCCAGCCGCGATCTCCGGATGCGACATAGAGGAATCGGGAGGTGGGATCCAGGACTAGGTAAATCGAGATTATGGCTCAGTCAATACTCTTAAAGAACGATATCCACCGGCCACTCACGAAGACTCGAGACCATCGCGCCGTTATGACCGGCGACAATCTTAAAAGGTACCTTCCCGCCTTCCTGACTGAGGCTCGTGTCCCACAACCTCACATTGTCCTGCGAGCCGCATATGATGTGCTTGTCGTTTGGCATGCTGGTGATTGACGTGACGGGTCCACACCCAGTCGGCAGCTTTAAAGCTCGGAGCATTCGTGGGTGGCCCATGCCACGCCACACCATGCCGTCCGCGGCAGAACCGTTGGTTCCATTTTGGGAGCTTGATAAAGCGCGAAGATCCCACTCCTCAATCACTTCGTTCCTGCGGCCAACATAGATGCGGTCCCCATATGTGGACCAGCTGGCTGTAGCGCACCATGGCGGAGTCTTTTCGGGTAAAGGTAGCGCCCGCACGCCCCCTTTTGCGTCTGCTGGAACCCTCCTATCCCACAACATTACCTGCCCACCTAGCGTGGTGGTCAGCAGAACGTCAGGGCTGAATCGTGAGACATCTGCGTCGAAGCCTGCCGATGCCGTCAAGCTCCCAAGAGATGACTTCGACAGGGTGGACTTGGAATTAGCTGGTCCTATCCTGCTGGCTCCATTAGCAGTTGTTCCTGCAGCCTTCCCATTAGTCTTTGCTAAAGCCTTCGCGTCGGTCGGGAGCGCAAGACCGGCGTGTTTTTTGCTGCTAAGCATCAGTAAAGGCTCGTCGTCGGAGGGCGCATCTTCATCTCCGCCTTCTGCATCCGCCTCCCCATCTGCATCAGCTTCTCCGTCGGCATCGGCGTCAGTGTCGGCATCAGCGACAACTTCCTTTCGGGCGAGAACCCCGCCGGACTGGTTCCTGAAGCCATCCTGAGCTCCCTCTGTCCTTGCTGGGACGGCCACATCCAATGTCTCGTCCGCCTCGCCATCAGCGTCCGCATCTGCATCTGGGTCAGCAGCGGAAGCGTCCGAGCTGTCTCCAAAGAGAGAGTCCGCATCCGAATCGGCTGGCGCCTGCTTCTTCTTCCTCTTGGCAGCAGTACTCGATGTGCTCCCTTTACGCTCAGTGCTCTTCGCCCCAGCAGGTAAGGATGCACTTTGCACAGCAACTTTGCCCATGTTGGTGATGCCCATGAGTGCGATATCATCCTCATCCTCGTTGACGTTGACAGGCCCCGCTGTCGTTTCAAAAGCACTGTCGCTGCACCCCGGGCCCGTAGCGCCACCGAATTCAATCCCCAAAGACTCATTCAGCTCACGCTCGAGCGCAAGATCTTCGTCCATCGTCCCGAGCTGCTGGCTGTCGTTTATTGTTGGCGCTGCTGTCGAAGGATCGTCTCCTGTCGCATCAAATACCGGGGCGCTCGCTGCTACAACTTGCTGATTTTTTTGCAGAGAGCTTCCTCGCATGGGTGTGTCGCCGTCCGCATCAACTTTTGCTTCGGGCAAGTCCGGAGCAGGAGCAAGAGCCGTGCTCGGACTCTTTGCAGCCGTGGGGTTCTCTGAATGCTCCTGAACACTAGATAGGAAATCTGGAGCCGTGACTTGACTTCTGCTGCGACTGCGATGACTTGGTGCGGGCGCGGGCTCGAGCGTCGAACTTCGGCTCCGGCTCCTCTTGTGCCCTCCTTCTGGGTCAGGGGTTTTGGAGTCGGTACGAGCACTTTTGATAGGCGAGGAAGGCAGTGTGACTTGGCTTTGAGGGGCTGTACTTTCTTCCAAAGCACTGGCATGGATGCTGATGACGCTCGCATCTCGCGATTTCGGTACGTGCACGCCTGGTCTGAGTGGACGGAAACTCAAGCTGCTGATTTGACCCACGTGATACGGATACTCCCTGACGACCTGGCCCGTATCCAGGTCCCACTGTAGAACATTCTTGTCCCACCCTCCGCTGACGAAGCCGCGCTGGTCTGGCGTCAATACCAAGCTAGAAACTGGGCCATTGTGTCGACGCAATACGTGATGGGTATAGCCATTGCGTCTTCGCGGAACGCTTGTGCTGCCGCCGTTAGTTGGCGGAGGGTTTGGACCGCCATTGTGGAGCTGTTGTTGGGTGTGTCGCAAGGTCATGAGATTGATCGCTCCTGATTCGGAGCCGACCAAAGCCCAGAGTGCGTCTGCCTGACAGGCGATAGAATGGACTGCTGCCACGGGGGGTGGCTGTCGCCCGCCGTCACCTTCTTCCTCTTCTTCATCAGCGCCATCGTCATTATCGTCCTGGCGCTTTTTGCCTTTGCCTTTTTTCCCCTTTACCTTGCTCGGTACACTCTGCTTGGGCTGCGGAGAAGCCGCGGCGCTGGCATCATCGTCCTCGTCCTCTTCATTCGCATAGAAAGCGCTCATGAGTCCACCCTTGTTGAAACCTTCCGGAAACTGATGGCGCACGCTAGCAGTCAGCAAGCTCTTGCCATTGACCGTACCGTAGACATCGTATCGCCGAATGTAGCCATCGCTGCCTCCGCTCAGGAGCACGGTGCCATCAGCAGATTGAGCCATGCAATGAACATGCGCCGATAGCGTCGGGCATGCCGCCAATGGCTCTGTTGAATAAGAGATGGCAGATTGGTAGGTAGAATAAGGATGGGACGCGGCGACATGGGACGAGAGGGTGTGAAAATAAGACAGGTAGTCATCAAGGCGAGCCTTGGTGATGCGTTGGTACTCAGATTGCACGCCCGGCCGCGAACCAGCGATCCCAACATGGGAGGGTGAGAGGCGGCCAGACTCATGCGCATTCTCTGATGATTAGTATTAGATTAGAATGGCAGTATCAGTGGCGTGATCCACATTGTCAATTGATCGATGCGAGCCTCACCTTCCACGTCGGTCTCATCATCGTCGCTGGGACGTTCCATTTCCTCATCTTCCTCCTCCTCGCCGTCGTCAAAATCTTCACCAGAGTAGTCGTCCATATCGTCACTTTCCATCTCAGCTTCATCTCCATCATTTTCATCCATCTCCTCCTCCATCTCCTCCTCCTCGAACTCGTCCGGGTCGTCTTCTTGATGCAGAGCCATGGCTCGTGCAGCACACCCAACCTCCTTGTACTGGCTGTCCTGGCAGGCAAAGGGCCGAGTCGCGCGCAATGTCTCTAGGCCAACGCAAATTATTGCATTCACCTTTTCTGTCTAAGGGCGACGCTTGCACGAGCCTGTCTGCCGTGTGCGATGCCAATGGCTCGGGGTGGAAAATGGAAGAAAAGGCGAAAGTGATGTAAACTATCATCGGTCGCGTTGCTAGCATTCCAACGCGTTGTTCGAAGGCGATACTAAAACCCTCTCTTCCTCGTCGCTCCACCGAAACATCAAGGCGCTCTGATTAATCGTGTCTGTATCCTGAACTCCTCATGTACGGATCAGTCATTCATCATCATCATCATGATTTTCTTCCCACCTTGAATTGATCGCATGCAACACTCTCTTCTAGACATCGTTTGCCATTGAAGCAACTTATCTGCGAGGAAAAGATAGAACAAAAGCTACCCGCTTAATTTGCAACACGATCAACCGAACGGCTGGCGCACATGGCAACGCGTGCATGGTCCCTGCATCTCACAATCCGACCTATCCCTCGGCCTGTGTCACGACGGCTCTTCCCCAAGATGACAGTCTTCACCATCGCAGCGCCTCCGTCAGCGCCATCGTCCATAACTGCTTCAGATTTCAAGCTGCCGCCTCCGACGCGAACGCAAAGTCTCTCGAAAGGGCCGGAGGCCGTGGTGGACAAACACGACAATGTTGCCATGCTTCACCGTGTCAGTCGAGACTTTCGCTCCGATACGCTGACCATTCCCACGGATGACATGTTTATAGTGATGGCTAATGCCAGCCGTGGGGACGACGTGTATGAAGAAGATGCGACGACAACTGCCTTTGAGGCCCAGATTGCTGCGCTTACGGGTAAAGAAGCCGCACTTTTTGTTGCCACAGGCACATTGTCGAACCAGCTCGCTATTCGCACCCATCTCCATCAACCGCCGTACTCCATTGTGTGCGACGTTCGCTCCCATATTAATACATACGAGTCAGGCGGAGCCGCATTCCACTCTGGAGCACATATGATTCCCATCACACCGAGCAACAAGCATCACCTCACATGGGAGGACATTGAACCACGGCTGGTGCTCGCCGAGGAAGAGGTGCATTCTGCCCCGACACGCCTGATTTGCCTGGAGAACACGCTGAACGGCACCATTTTTCCGCAAGAGGAGATCGTTCGCATCGCCAATGAGGCCCACCACCTTGGCATTCAGATGCACGTCGACGGCGCACGTCTGTGGAATGTTGCAGCCGAAACAGACACGCCCATCCATACTCTCTGCAAGCCATTCGATACAGTGAACATGTGCTTCTCCAAAGGTCTTGGTGCACCCGTAGGATCTATTCTCGCCGGTCCAGCAAAGTTTATTCGAAAAGCCAGGCACTTCCGCAAGATTTTCGGAGCCGGTCAGAGACAAACTGGGCCGCTCGCTGCAGCGGCAAAGCTAGCAGTTGAGACCAGCTTACCGAAGCTCAAAGCGACGCACGAGCTTGCGCGGTACGCACAGGCCGAGCTTGAGAAGCTCGGCGTAAGAATCATCACACCTGCGGAAACCGGGATGGTGAGTATAAAGTGGCCATTTGATTTGTATTACTTCGCTTAGTGCAGTGCCTGGTTCTGTCCAGCTCTTCATCGACACACAATCCGTTGGAATCCATCCTGCGGAGCTCACCGAGCGCGCCGAGCGTCTGTCAGATCCGCTGTATGTGCGTACACAGCGTCTCGTGATGCACTTCCAAACCGACCCGCAGGCCGTGGTGGACTTGTTACAGCTCGTTGCCCAGATGAAGCAAGAGAAGCTTGACCAAGGTTTTGTCGCGACAGACAATCCCTCGGCTATCGAAGGGCCAACAGGCAACGTTTACATTCGCGCGGCTGGTGATAAGTTGCCTCGGTACATGTTCAATAATACAACTAGAAACTGCACTTGACTGTGTGCTCCTGCCACTGTATTTTCTCCTCACTAGTCCTGACGTGTTTTTGGTGGTATTGAATGCTAGATATCGCTTTCTCAAACCCTAACAGGCTTGCCAATGGATCGGCGAAATCGCCAAGATGCGATTGAAGGCCTCATCACGGTTGTACAAATTAATAAAGTTGAGTGGCTCCTGCGAGTGCACATGAGAGTCAGTGCCATGTTCGTGATCCGCGAGCAAAAGATTTGCACCTTTTGTCCCTTGACTCCGATCTGCAATCCATTGATGGGTCTCTGCACAACTCCTTCAATGTCGCCATCTACTTTTCCCGAGATCATCTGGCCAATAGTGTTGACCTTGGCAAGTGATGTAATCCGTTCCAGTTGCACTTCTTGCAAAATCATTTCGGAGTCTACCGCTTGGAACAGGATTCGATGCGACGAGATAACGAGGTATCCCTCCTGCGACTGGAAGATGCCACAATACTCTATACATTATAGAGTGTCAGAAGCCAAGTCAAAATAATAACGAGGAAGCATTTATGCACTCACGACCATCCGTTGGATTCCGGAAGTCGTCCTCACCGAGCTGACGCAAAGTCAGCAGCATAATCGCATCGTCGAGAACTGGTTTTCCCGCCGAGGCGCGTGTCCTAATGGCTTCCATGGCGCATTCGTCGTCATTCGGTGTGTCCCGAAAGTTGCTCAAAAGCCCGGGGATAGGGCAAAGCCACGGGAATCGCGTCCAAAAGGCCGACAAGAAGAAGAACCAAATGCCGAAAGCCAAGCCCGAAAAGTAAGAGAGGGTGTCACGGTCGATGCTTGCAAGGGCAATCAATCCCATCGTCAACCAGGCGAAGACCCGCAAGGTGGAGGGAGGAGATCTCCAGAGCGCTAAATTTTTAGCCCGCTCATGCATGGCTGCGAGTTCATCCGCCCCCACTTGAACAGCTGTTGCCCCGTGACTGGTGGCAGCGTCTGGGGTCAAAGGTTTAGCCTGCTTGCTCTCTGACAGCACCGCAGTTTGTTTGGCGAGCAAGAGTCGATGCGCCCTTGTGAGCATCGAGTGTCGAAGGAGCTCTGGAGCAGGTGGGTGGTCGCGCATCTTGAGGAGCCAGAGCAACGGCACAACAATTGCGGCGTACGACAAGAGTTGAAATCTCCACAATATGAAGTAGGCCTGGACATCGCGAAAGGGGGATGCTTCGTTTACTGGATGAGTCTAGAAAAAGCTTCAAGTGCAAGACGCATACTCACGCTCATAACGACAAACGTCCTTTTCTTGCTCTTCCACATGGAGAGGTCACAAATGCCGCCCACGATGCCTCTATAAATCGGGAAAGCCGTGATGTAGAGTCGTTCATGCGTGTCCGTTCCGTCACGCTGAACCACTCTTTCGCTCTCAAGGGAGGCAGTGGCAGAAGGCTCAGTGTCGGGTCGGTCAAGACGAACAGGCGTGCTCGAGAAGATGGTGGTCGCAAATGCCGTGAGGGAGGCCAAGTAGTACCCCATGCGAATGAATGGTACGGTGCCATTGGGCTTGATGTGTTTCCACTCGTCTGCTGCTGGGAAGGCGGAGCCCTTGATCTCTGCTGGGTCCAGCACTTTTATTGCCTTCACCCGCTTGAGGTCCTTTAGCAAGTCCTTTCAGTCAGCCTTGGCAACGCGAAACAGAGGGACAGCCTATCGGGCTCACCTTTCCAAATGCGTGTAGGTAGCGGATGATGAGCAAGTCGTCCCAAGTTGAGGTTTTGACCCACTCATCGAGCTCGGCCTTGCGCAGCCGCAAGGTTTTGAGCTTGGATGGGGTAATGTCCACTTCCGGCGCTTCTTCTGGGATTGTCTCGATTGATATGTCTTCCTCCTTGACAAAGCCTCGGCGGGTACGGCAAGCCGTACCCTGCGATATGTCACTGTCACTTTGAGAACGCAACGCTGGTAGTTGCGCCTTCTCGATAGGGATCGTCCGATTCGAGATGATGCCCGCAGGGTCCATCGATGCTATAGACAGGGTCCGACTCGTTTCGGCTAACACGTCCGCAAGAGCAGGCAGGGACTGGGACCACTCTGCCAAACCGTTGGCAAATGACGAGGTAACATCAGCACTTTGAGGTCGCTTTGTGGGGTAGCTCGGGGGCTGGTCTGCCAAAGCTGGCGGCGTAGTGGCTGTGCCTGTCGATCCAGCTGAGGACATGGCAGATGATTCAGCGAGCGAATCAAACATGTTCGCCATTTGTTCTCTGCGCGATGCAGCTATGGTCAGGGTGCGCGAAGGGATCGGGCGTGTGTGGTCTGCCGGTGATCGATGCAGCGCGTTGAAGGCGTAACTAACTGAGCCTTGATGACGTGTCCTTTTGGACTTGCTCCTTGTCAAAGGCTCCACGCCCGTTTTGCCGGCGAGAACTTTGCTAGCGCCGGATATACTTGCTAAGATCGATGTTTTGGTTGCTTTTGGATGCGACGGCGCAGAATCCTTGCTCTTCACGCTGCGCAGACTGGGAGAGCCGACGCGCGCATGTTCCTTTGATGCGACTGACTGCGCACTCCTGATGCTCCCGGCGCTCGAGTCTCTCATACCACTGATTGACTGCAATGTTTGGAATGGCCGAGGCGAGGGCGATCGTGGCCCGCCCACAAACTCTGGACTGATGGTCGGATACACGGTAGGACTGTCCGCGACCAGCATGGGCATTGCTATGCTCATCTTGGGCATCCCGGCAGGCGAATCACTCGAGGAGTGTCGTCGGTTCGATGTCGGTGTATACGATGTTGTATAAGATGTCGGTGGCGAAGCCGGCCGTGCGGTCTCTTGTGCGTGAGGCGGTGGTGATGTAGCGCGCTCTTCAAATCCAAGCAGAATTGGCTTTGGGGAGAATTGAGTTGAATGTGGTCGAGGAGGGAGTGGTTCATTGGGTGGCGGCGTGTTCAAGAGCAGTGAAGTGCGACGCGTAAATGAATTTAGAACGCCCGTGTTCGACAGCGAAATAACGCTGTTTCGGTTGCTGAGTTCACTGTCCAGTGGTGGCGAATTCGCATTGGATAAGCTCGATTGTCGTCGAAGACTCGGCTGGTGTTGCACCTCGGGCGTATCCGACACGTACGCAGAAGTCTCAACAGACTCGGTTGAAAGTCCCAGCGACAGAACTGCTTCCTCGGCATCCTCCTCATCTTCCGCAATAGCCTGGCGCCGTGCCGAGGTTCTCTTCGCGCTGTAGTCAATCATGCCGGAACGTCGCTTTTGCCCTTTGCCTTCCGTGGGTGTTATCGACTTCAATTCATCTGTTCCGCTAAAAGAACCCGAGGTCATCATGGGCGCAGCCGTCAAAGGCTCGGACAGCGGAGGCTTTCCGTTAGGTCGAGGCGGTAGCAAAGCGATGGCTGATTCCAGGCGTTCCTTTGAAAGGTCTGCATTACGAGCGTAGTCATTGCTCGGCGATTGGCTTGGAAGAGATGCGATTGGGCTTGAGAGCAGAATCGGATTCTTGGCGCGGGGGTTGAAGTCTTCGGATGGGGTTTCGAGCGTTGCAATGGAGAGCCTAAAGCCTCCGCTGCTGGATGCTGGCAGTCCACAGATGATCGGCTTGGGCATGCCGCCATTTGATTTGAGTGCATCGAGCGTGCTCCTGGCAGTAACCTGTTGCTGGGGCAGCGCCGCCATTGGATTGAAATCCAGACTGGACGAAGCTGTGCGCTTCTTGATACTTCCCACCCCGCCCGACGAGTCCACCTGATCGGCCCACACGACACTAGGGTGTCGCTTCCTCACCTCCTCTTTGTGCCTGTTAACCTCTTCCGTCTGGCGCACGATCGCGGCCTCCCACGCAGCAAGCTCCATACGCTGCTGCTCTGCTTCGCGATCATCTTCGGCTTCTTGATTGCCTCCTTTTCCAGCGGGTGTCAAGGGACTCTTGTCAGTAGAAACGTTCGTCCCTCGCCAAATCTCACTCTCGTCCTCGCTTCCATCATCACTGTAATTGCTTTCGCTCGGCTCTGGTGTCGCACCGTCACCTTTGATCAGGCTGATCATGGAGCCCTGTGGCGAGTGTGAATCATCGATGACTATCGGCGGCCGGGCTGCATGCCTGGGTGGCCGGGCTGGTGGTGGTGGCGAAGACATGCTTGCGCGAAGCACCGCTTCGGTCGAAGATTGCCACTCGCTGACGTCACTGCCGCTGTAGTTGGAACTCATTTTCGGTGATGATAATGATGTGTCTCCTGCTGGCAACGCAAGCTTCGGCAATGTTGGTGTTGCACGGCCGGAGCCTGGATTCGCGTCCGAGGAGGGCGCTTTCAGCAGTGTTATCTCCGTTTCCAAATTCTCCGACGCTTCTTCCTCGATTCCCTTTACCATTAGATATGATTCCATGCTCTGTTCTTGCTCCTGTCCTTGGCTCAAGTCCTTCCCTTGCGGCTGTGCTTGCTGAGCTGAGCGTGACCCGCCCCCAGCTCCAGCTCCGGCAGCCGTTTCCAACAGATGGTCAAATCCGTTGACCCTGTCGCGAGCAGAAGATGCGGAGGGCTTGCGGTGGCGTCTTCTGAGCACAGACGCAAACGGAGGTTTTTGGCCTGGGCTCAGAGAGCTGTTTGAAGAGAAGAGCAAGTCTGGGCCGATGCCTCCAGCAGAACCTATGATCGAAGATATCTCTGGTTTCTGGATGTTGGAACGTGGCACGACGAGCGTGAAGCTTGTCTGTTTCTTGTTTACGTAGTCTACGTTTGGACTAACGTACTCGTGTTCGAAGAGCCGCAAAATGGTCGGCCCACTGGCGTTGGAGGCAGCCTTAGAACTTGGAGCAGGAAGCGCAAACGGATCTTCGTAGTCTCTTGAGGATTCGAATGAGTCGATCGTCCCTACTTCAGTACCAGCATCCGAATGCTCGTCTGAGATACCTTCTTCTTCTAAGTCTTGTTGTTGTTGGCTTTCGCCTTCTTTCACTTCACTTCCGTCTGCTGTGGGTCCAGATTCCGCTTCTTGTCGGCTATCCGCAACGTTCGGTGCTTTTGCTCTTGCCGAAGCGTCCGCTGCTGAACGCGTGGGGAATAGTGGCTTTGGAAAATCCTCAAAGACAGCCCCGGACCCCCCGAGCGTGGGTTTGTCCCCAGCGTCGAGGCTGAAGCCAAGACTGTGCTTCGCCCCTGAGGACGCGGCACTGGAAAAAATCGATACGGCGCTGCTGCTCGTGGAAAAATGTGAGTCAACCGAAAAAGCGTCTTCGTCTTTGAGCTCGACTGGCAAAGATGACTCCTGCTGCTCGCTAGCGCTATCTCTTGGTGATGCGAGCGCTGTATAAACTGGTGCAGATGAAGATATGCTTGATATAGAATCTGGGAGCTTACCCGTCGCATTGACAGGTGATGCTTCTGCTGAATCTACCAGTGGGACTTCCTGTGTCTGTGGAGAGTAGAATGCCTCGGCAGCAGTAGATTGGGCGTTGGATGTAGGCGAAATAGGCGGATACCCCTGCGCTTTTGAGGCCACAGAGAAGGAAAGAGCTTCGGGTCTGCGGTTGATAGTGTGGACGATTGCAGGGTTGTTCACTTGCGAGGAAGATCCAGGCTGATTCCCCGGTGTCTCCTGCGCGACCTGCTTTGCGACTAAGTGCTCGTCCTGCTCCTGCTCTGAATGTGACGCTGCGTCAAGCTCGGTCTCTGTCCCTTCGCTCTTGGTGCCTGCTGTAGCACTGACGAGGGATGCGGCTGCTATGCAGCGGTCATCAGTGGCTATTGGCGAAGGATCCTCAGTTGATTCACTTCCTTCGTCCTCAACTCCAATGTGAAATCGTGAGCTCCTTTCTTCCGCGTTTGCTTCCTTCCCCTCCGACTCCAGGCTTTCGGCGACCTCGGGCCCTGATTCTGGCTCTTGGTTTGACAGCAAGGCCCCCTTTGGCGTATTCTTCGCTCTCGAAGCGAAAGCGCCAACCTCTGCTGTCTGAACCACTTCGAGCTTCGATGACGCTATCCCTTTATAAGCTGCTTCCTGGCCACCTTCAAGGTAGGCAGCTTGCTCTGCTACGCTCTCGGACCGGCCTGCTACTGCAATCGAAATAATGGCAGCTTCGGGCGCTTGACGAGGTGGGGACGGCTCTCTCTGGGCCGCCGCTGATGACGCGTCGGTTACTGTTGAGGCTGGAGCTTGACCTGGCCCAGCAAGCGAAGTTACCTGCTGGACGGAAAGTAATGACGTTTCAGGTGTCACTGGGATCGAATTCTGGGCAGTCGTGGAAAGTGATGCGGCTGGTTTCAGTGGGGCGGAAAGAGATAGTGAAGAAGCGAGAGGCCTGCTGACCGGCGCTTTGGTGAAGCGAGCGGTAAGCGAGCGTGCTACGGGCGTAAGTGCCGCGCTGGTGGGTTGCACCTGCTGCTGATGCTTGGAAGGTGTCCCATTGGATGAAGATGTTGCTGGGCCTGGACCGGCAGATGGAGCAGCTGCGAGATCCCACTTGGCAGTAAGAGAACGGCCAGCGCTCATGTCGTGGGTGCTTGTAATTGATGACCTTGTATTTGTAGGAGCAGGATGTGTCTTTATATCTCAGTCGTGGCTTGGTATCATTGACCACTTGGTATCAACAGCAGAGCTCCATCGCGAACTAGTGCTTGGATTAGATGACCCGACTGCCCTGACGGCACCCCTTAGAGCAACGAGTAACAGGCGTTGCACCCGCTGCACTGGCCGATTATCATGCGTATATCAGTGCGGAAGCCCCAGTCTTGCTCGGTGTAAGCAACTTCCGACTTGCGTACACACTCTTTCCTGTGCAGCAGGACAAATCAGCAAGCTTGGCTTCTACCGGCGACGCTGCGCTCTGTGGGCCACAGGGGGTATCGGCGGTGACTTTGCTGCCATGGGCAAATGGCGCCATTGCCCTGGGGACAAGCACAACTTCTGAGGTATATGCAGCAACGAGGGTACCAAGCTGGACGCTGGACGCGCCTCGAAATTTTACCAGAGCATCCCAGTAGAGAAGGACAGCTCCCGTATGCTGCAAGGTGAGATGATCTATACATTGCTTGCGGCTTGGTCCTCTTGCTCCTCCCTCACCGAGGTCTCTCACACACATTTCCCTCCTGGTCATTTTCTGCGGGGTTCGGTCATGTGGCGGCGGCTGCAGCGGTGCGACTTGAGGCTGCGGCCAGAGAAAACTGCGCGAGCCAAGGCACGGAATCGGAAAGATGCAACCCTAGCCCTACAGAAGGAATAAAGGGCTATCGACCAAGTCTCACAACGCTCAAACGCACCTTTGACCAGCGGCTCCTCGTCAGTTGGACCCACCCACATCTGCACATTTCGTCAAGTTTTGACGGTCGTCGATCTGTGCTCAGCACGTACCACGCTGCCTCGCTGCTGGGCACTACTTCTTTTCATTCTTGGCTAGAAAAGCCGGTGAGCTTGTATGTGCGAGGATCGAGTACATGCCACGTGCGGATGATGCTACAATGGTTGCGTCTGCCGCGACCGTCGGACATGTCCTTGGCCACCTGCGATTCAGAAATCAAAGCTGCCAAAGTCGAAGGACTGTGCAGCCTGGTGTTGCTGATCATTCGCAGCCGCCTTCATAAGATTTGCAAACCCCTTAGGTTTGGGCGCGCCTTCTCCGCCTGTAGCAGCAGCATCAGAGGCGAGCGCTGCTGATTTGGCGGGTAATGGGTTCGTTGCCGCCGTGAGGTGAATTGGTGCCTCTTCCGGCTCGTCGAACAGCGCATTCATGGATCCCTTCTTACTTTTCTCCACTTGAGCTGTTGTAACAGCTGCTGATGCTGATTTGGATCCAAGCACAGCCGCACTGTCGCCGATTTCATTGACAAGCAGGCTTGAGCGACGGCGTGACATCAGCTTTGAATTTGTCGACGGCTCTTTGACAATATGGCTAATGTCGGGTCGGTCAAAGACCCAATCTCTGAGCAGCAAGAGACCTAACATGTGACAGCCTGTAAAAGCTCCCGAGTCAGTGATTTTCTTTATAAGACCGCGTGTGCGCGAAGTAAGTTATCTGAAGCCCACCTAGCCTGCCGAGCACATGGTTCGCATACAGAACAAAGCGCCATTCTTGGTCGACGGGTATTCTTGCAAGTCCGAGAGCCGTTTGCGCAGTTTTGCCTTTCAGGTCAGCAAGCAAAAGAGCCAGCGAGGCGTCGCCGTAGTATCCAAAAGCACAGTGCTCCACAGTTCCCATCAACTGAGCGACCTCGGCGTCTGCGAGCAGCTCGGGGAAAGGCGTGACAATCACTTGTACAGCGAGGTCCCTTCGATTTAGCATCCAGAAAGCCCAACTCGCAAGGCAGCGATTGCCTGTTTCGAATGCTAAGGGAAGCACGCGGTCCTTCAAAAGCTCCAAAAGGATGGGCCCGTCACTGCGTCCCTCGCGAATGCGACAGAGAGCGATGGCGAGCTGCACGTCGTTAAGATAACGCACACATACGTTCACTGCATCTTTGAGGCTGTCCGCAAGCATGAAAAATGTCGCTGCAAACTCTATCCTCCGAAGCAATCCGTATCAGCATTGCGGGCGAAGCGCCTGTCCTCAGCGCTCCGTCAGAACTTACCGAATCGACGCTGGCTCAGCAGCACAAATGCATTCTTGAGTGCTGCTGCTTTCCATCGGTCTTCCGTAAAGTTATTTGCCAGAAAAGCGATCATCTTCCTCTGCTCCGGGTGCCAGACAGCTTGCCTCCACAGGCTGTGCACAAGCTTTTGCTTGCCCAGCGCAAAATAGAGCAGCGAGCACGAGACCGGATCTCTGTCTTCGCCTGCCATAAACTGACTTCTAGCCACATTCTCCGCCTGTGATCGCAGCGAGTCCTGCGATCCAAGCCACATGAAGAGACCAGTTGCCTTCGCTGCTGGCCATGTCACCTTGCCCTGGAAGAGCGAATCGACTGCACTGACGATCATTTCTTGAGTCTCACTGTGGAAAGCCCATAGAATATCGCGATGATCGAGATAATGCTCTCCTGGAATGTCTGTACCCGCTCGTGCAGCAAAATCTCGCAGCGCAACCAAGTATCGCACCCCGCTGCTGTCGAGTGCACCTTTCTGCTCGTCGACTTCGAGCGTGACTCGGGCCATTCGTTTTAGGTTTATTTGCTCTGAACCGTCCAGGTCGCTGAGCAATGACGAGGGTAGCCGGTCTTGAAGATCTTCGATGTGAGCCTCCGTTAAGTCGCTCGAGTGGCTGTCCTGCTGGTCCACATTCGCGAAAAGTGAGTTGTGCGCCATATAGGCCGAACTCTTCGATTCGCTGGTGCCCGTGAAGTCTTGTTCCCCCTTTCGGTAGGCGAGAAGGTCTACTTCTTGAACAGAAAATACGTCTCCCGCCGTCGTATGTCTGAGCGCCGAGTGCAAGTGGAGTATGATGGTTTTGGCGACGTCGACGTACCCCCAAAGAAGGCATTGTTGTAGAAAGTCTGGATGATACTGGCGGACCGGCCCATTGGTGCGAGCCGCAAGCTCTTGTAGATGTGCACGCTGCCGGTGACCATCTGTCGAAATTGGAGAGAAACTTCGAATGATGTTGGCAGACGCTACGCAAATGTAGTCGGCCTTTGCGAACGAGAGGCTATCTATGCGCGGGCACCAAGCATGGCAATGCAGTTTCCCGATCCGCTGCCAGCCGTTCAAGACCCTGCTCCCGCGATCGCTATCGTAACGCCAGCGAGATGCAGTCAAGATTTCGATATGGGTGTCGAGAGCGAGCGCCAGCACTGTGCATTCAGCGTTCCACGACAAGGAGATAACTGGAGCTTTCATAGTCTCGCAGTGCTCCATGCCATCAGAGAACTCGCTGCTCTTGGAATCCCAGATGAGCAGCACGTTTGCTCCAGTTTTCGTGTCAATTCCGGTCAGTGCCACTTTTCCATTTCGAGAAATCTGTATGGCTGCGTCTCTTTTTCCATGAACTTGATGACTGGAAAGTTGTACCCACCGCGCCGCCGATGTATCAAGACTTACCCATGCGACGAGTGTCTCATTGCCCAAGAGTGCGCAGCATAAAAGGGTTGCACCATCTTGAATCAATCCGGCGCAGGCAACTCGTGAGGATGGGTCCATGGGCAGCATTCCACGAGCTTTCGCATGTTCACCTTCTTTGACGAAAAGACAGTGTCCGTCGTTCCGAATGCCCAACACGCCTTCTTCGTGGGGCGAGCCGATGCTAAGCAGTGCGACTACATGGGCTGCATCGTGCTCTCGGGCCACCTTGTCTGAGTGCAGACGGTCGTGTACGAAAATCCCATCAGAGCTGCTGCACACCAGACTGTCATGTAAAGTAGCCAGTGCGATCGGCATTTGAGGGACCTGCACGGCCCCGGTGAGCTGGCACAGTTTGCCTGAAGCGTCGATGCTCCAACGAATCACCTCGCAAGCCGAGCTGCAAGTTTCAGCTAGGGATAACAACTCGCCGGACCTTGCAGTTGTCAGGCTAGTGATGCGTCTGCGATGTCCCTGGCGTGATGGCTTGTTCTCAATGGCAGAGCAGGCGACGCGCAGTCCGCTGTCGTGGCCATCGAATAAAAGCTCTGGACTGATTAATGCTGTTGAGCAGGCGCCAATTTCAGATACTAGGGTCATGGCGGCACTTGGATACGATGGGTACGGAATGTGAGAGTGAGCGACAGTGCCTGTTGGAATGAGAGGTGTGAAAGAGAGTGGTTGGGCTAATGCCATCCATTTTGCAAGTAAGCTGGAGCGATGGTGTATTTTAAGAGCAGTGAAACTTTGAACGAGACTCGGAGGTGTGCGATCAACATTCTGGGCGTTTGTAATCGTTCAGCTAGTCTTATTTGCAACTGAAATGGCACCCATACTCACGGCGGTGCCCCTGACCACGATCTCGCCATCTTCTTGAATTCTCATGAACATGTCTGGAGTGTCCTGCATAAAGTGCTCAAGGCGCCGGACCCTCGTCCGCAGGAGATCCTTGCGTTTTTCCTGCTCCACATCCCTTTCCACAGCAGGAAAGGTGCGGGTATCATTCGTATGTGCACTTGTGCCGATGCCAAGCTCGAGCATCTGCAGCTCTTGCTGCATGTGTTGTAAGGAGACGTTGCAGGCAATAGAAAGGTCTCCTGCGTCGAAGTAGATTGTTGAGCCTCGCTTCTTCTTTGTCGGCTCCACGTTCGAAATACCTTCCGAAAGGCCAAAGGAGCCTTCGTCGACAGATGCCCACAGCCGAAATTTGGACGGCTGATCGATGACGGGCGAATAAATTCGGCAGACACCCTCACGTGTTCGTACCACAAGTACTTCACATCTTTGGACGGAAGTGGGGGCTCCATCAGTTAACAGGGTCGGTGATCGACGCCAGTGGATGGAGGTGATCTTGCGTGGGAGGACCAGGCGGTCAAGCACGAACGGAATTCCGAGCTTTTCTAGCTTTTGAGTGGCAGTGGCCATGCCCCATATCAAGACCCTTCGATCATGATTCAAGCATGCAGCAAAATGAGCACCATCTGGTGACCACAGAGCAGAAGCTATTATTTTACCGGCAGGCGCTTTGCAGCCCCATAACTTTTTCCACACACGTGAACCTTCATTCAAGGTCCACACGGAGAGTCCATGGGTGGTGCCAACAAGAACCTTGCCACGATGCATGGATAGCGAAAGGACTTCCAGCGGATGCGTATTTGTACCTTCCTCAGGGACTGTCCATGTTGAATGGACAGTCCATCTGCGAACACCTTTTGCGGGTGACGTGCTGTGCCATACACCGATGTGTTTTCCTTGCGAGGCCACCGTCTGCAAAATGCCAGATGGATGCGATCAGACACAAGTTACCACCGATGCAGTCGTACGGGGCGCACATACTAAGACTTCTGAGGACATTGATTCAGGCTGCCCCAGGGCCACACAGCGCACAAGCATGTCGCGTGACCTTGTCCACGCCTCTTCAGCGAATGCGCTGGTAAACGAAACAGCGGATTCGATTTCATGATTGTTCGAGTCGATGAATTGGATGCGATCCGCACGAGCATGAGCAATTATAACCTCCCTTTCATGGGTTAAGACCAGATGAGACGTTGCATGACCGTACCCGATCAGATGGCTGGGCTCTAAGCCACCAGGATAGGTGAACGCCAAAGGGAGTGTCGGTAACACGATGGATGGAGTCTCCATTGTCTCTCAGTGCGATGCGGCTGCGCATAGCTTGTTTCACCAAAGGCGAGAATATGTCGCCGATATTCGCCTGACAGATGAGCCAATGCCTGGTGTCTGGAGCAAATGGTGAGGATCAACCACTAGATTCCATGGATGAGAGGTAAGCATGAGTTCCTTATGGCGACTATGAGTTGCTGTGCTTAAAAAGGAATGATGTAATTAGCGATGCCGCCGCCACCACAAAATGGCAAGAAAGATTCAATTTCCTCGATTTCTGGCTTTGCCCGAATATCTCAATCTCTCACTAGTCATCCTGATCATCAGGCCGAAACTTTCTTTGCTGCCATTCGAAGTCTTTCATTTGTACAGCTGAGGCCATCATACAGCGTCACTTTTCAGACCTTACCGAAGCACTGATTGCGACTCACATTCAGGGCAGACAGCAACGCTGGCGCTCAATTTTGGCGGTCGAGCTACAGGGCCTGCTGCGCTTTGGCAACGCCTAGTGACGCATCCCAGTTCAGTGGCATTGTCTGCAACAGCCTGCCTTCACAGGATGGCGGCTCCTGGTGCTGGTGCGGGTGCGGGCAAAAAACAAACAAATTCCTTCTCGACCAAACCCTTGTATGCATTTGACCTCCCGCTACGGGTCCTTCAACATCTGGAGGTCTGCGAGAGTCTTTCTCCACTTGTGTCGACATATTCATATGCAGCAGCGGGTCGACAGTCGAGCAAGATATCGAGAGAGAGCTCGGACGGTGCAGACGGCACCTCTTGTCATGTATGCCCTCATTCAGGGAGGTTCCCTTCGGTTGAAGAGCAGCGGGCGCACTTTCGTGGGGATTGGCACCGATTCAACGTTCAGCTGAGCCTGTCTGGCAATGCAGATAAAGTGATGTCCGAGGCCGCCTTTGAGCGCGCTACTGAAGGTAAAGTTAGAGTCGTTGGGAGTGCACTCCCTTCAAATAATATACTGACGCGTATGCATTATAGACCTTGATACCGCATCAGAAGATGATGCGTCTGGGGGAGAGGCAGACGAACTTCAACACGCCGAACACCTCGACACCGTCGCCCGGCTTCTCGCCACTCTTTCGACGAATGGCAATGGATCTGCTTCCGATACGGAGAACGATACCTATGATCGCGACCCGAGGCGTACGCTTGACTCGTCCGACTCTACCCGCATTTGGTTCGAGTCAGGGCCCTCTGCGCCGCAGGATGCCGCTTTACCGAGCATGCAGCTAGGCGTCCATCGTGCGCTCTTCCCAGATCTTTTAGAGGAGGAAGCTCCTCAGGGGTACCTGCAACAAAGCTTGCGCGATATGCACGCTGGCAGACTTTCACGTCGGCCTGGGCAAGGAACAGGATGGGTAGGCAAACGTCTGAAGAGCGGCAATGCCGCAGATGTTGGGCGTAGCATGCAGATGAATATTCTCGATGGAGAAGGCTATGTCCCGCACTTACAGCTCAAAAGCAAAGAAGAGGCTGTGGACGAAGATGTCGATAGTGGTCTCTCCACCGCCGCAAGCGACAGTGAAGACGGAGATCCAAGGTCTCTAGCGTTGCCTTCAAACCCAGGAGCGGATCCACCTCTGCGCATGTGGACGGTCCTGATGATGGGGGGCGGACATTTTGCTGCAGCTGTTATCGCGCTCAACCCACACGTTGTCATAACGCACTCCAAGAAGAAAGGCACTGTTGAAGAACACAGTCTCATCGTTCTCGCGCATCGCACTTTCCATCGCTACACTACCCGTCGCAAACAAGGAGGAAGTCAGTCGGCTCAAGATGCAAGTGGAAAATTTGCAAAAAGCGCGGGTGCCCAGCTGCGTAGGTACGGCGAGGAGAGTCTGAAGGAAGAGATTAAGCAGATGCTTGATCTTCCCGGATGGCGTTCGCTGATCGAGCGCAGCGAGCGTGTCTGGGTCCGAGCTGGGAAGCGCTCTGCGAAAGGAACCTTGTGGCAGTGGGAGGGCCGGGGTAAGGCAAGCCCACTTGATGCAGCGCGGACCGACGGCCGATTGCTCAGCCTGCCGATTCAGACAAGACGACCCAATTTGGCGGAAGTTCTGCGATGTTTCTTTGAGCTCTCACGGGTACGCGTGTCACACTTTTCACCCGAAGGACTCGAGCTGAAGGTTGCAGAAAGGCAAGCCGCCGATGTAGAGCAAAAACAACGGTCCGCTCGCAAGCGGGCGGCGCAAGAAGCGAGGCGTTCAAAGGCCACACAAAGGTTGGAAGTGAAGTCTGCCGCGCGGAGAGAGCGAGAAGCTTTGACTGAGCAAGAAAGATCGCAGCGACTGCGTTTCGAGCGCTTGGCCGAGATGGTAGTCAAGGGCCGCGTGGAGTCTCTCGCCAACTTTATCGAAAAATACGGATTCTCCGTGCTCGATTCATCGGAGGGACAAGCGATGAGTGTTGATAGCCTGTTGCCTCGCTGGTGGCGGATGCAGCAAGCAGAGGGCTCGAAACGAAGCAGCACGCCTTTGATTCCCAGCACGCTACTCCAATTGGCTGCCGAGGGTGGTGATCCGGATATGGTGCGGTTCCTTCTTGTTGAGAAACACGCCGACCCAACCCGACCGGTGCTACCTCCACCTTTCCCAAGCAACAATGACGACGATATTGAGCCGTCAGCTCCTCACCGGGCTGCGTACGATCTTTGCAGTACGAAAGCAGCGCGCGAAATATTCCGGCGTCTGATGGCTGAGCAGCCGGGATGGTGGAACTGGGCCGGCACCACTGCTGGTGGAGCCAGGGTGCCATCCGCGCTGACGGAGGAGATGGCCGATGCCAAGGCGGCCAAAGTGAAAGACCGACGCGCTGCCCTCCGCGAGAAGGCGAGGGAAAGAGCGGCAAGGGAAGGCACTGAAGTGCCGTTTTCGGATACCACAACTATTGAGCCGCAGGGGCAGCCAACTGTTGCAGCAGGTGCTGCGTGTAGCTCGCTTCGAGCCAACGTGCTAGGCGGTAAAAACCAAGCCTCGCGGATACTGAAGGGCATGCTGGACGAGTCGAGCATGACGCCTGAAATACGCACTCGGATCGAGCGGGAAAAGCGGGCGCGTGCTGCCGAAGAGCGCATAAAGCAGCAGCAGCAGGCTCCTTGAACGTAATTGCGACATGTATGTGCTTTGGTTCAAGTGAACATCGACCATGTACCTTCTTAGGGTTAGGGCTAGGGTCTTTGTTCATCAGTGCGCACATCGTGTCTATTTATACGTGTCTGTGCGGCTCTCGGTCAGGATGTCATGAAGGCGAAGGTGTCAACTCGAGTGTGCGGAAGGGAATACTAATAGCATCAGATAACATGGAGATTTGCACACGTCAGCGCTTGACTTTCGGCGATATGTTAAAGGCTCTGGGAGGTCGGCTTCTCTCCTATTGATCACCCAGCCCTCTCTTAACTTCTGAATGAGCTGCACCGGGTCCTGGAACCCTTTTTCCCACGCTAGATCCGAATGAAGGTTACCCGAAGTCCCGACGACGGCCGTATCAGAACGACTCTGAGTGAGAAAGGCACAGGCTTAGCTGTACGCTGCTTGAGTTCCATGTCTACGTACCAGGCACACGGGAGGATGGAAGTTGGGTCAGGTACCGAGCCTGCATGTACGCTCCACACTGCCGCTTTTAATCCCCGATCCTCAACGCTTGAATGTAAGCGAGCACACCGCCAGGGCCGAGAAGAATAGCACCGTAGCTCAATGCTATGCGCCCGTTTCCTCGATATTTTCTCTTCTGTGAGCATAAGTGACTAGTGATTACCAATCCTTCAGTCATCTTCAACGCCTGTGCAGCCGTGCAGCCGGTACTGAAGGAAAGTGTCACCCTCACAAGGCCTGTTATGGTGCCATGCCTCAATGTCCAGCAATCATGAGCCAAGGCAGAAAAATATCAAACTGTCAGCCAGTCAGATCACGCAGGCTGCCGTGACTACTCTTTGTAAGAGACTGAACACTGAAGTGGGCTTGCGGATGTGAGATTAAAAGGTCAAAAAACTGCAAGGCTGTGAGCCTGTGGTGACAGAGGTGTCGCATAGAGGAAAAGCGCAGCTCGAGAAAATTGCTGAGTGTAGACGAAGGTCACGTCAAGTGGGAGTTGTACTGGTCCACAATGGTGTCGTGGAGCAGAACTTTATTCTCTCGCACGTTTGTCGAAGAAGACCGGACGACGCTACGATTCGGTCGGAGCCGAGAA